>NW_009210680.1:8770-40242 GCF_000690835.1 Fulmarus glacialis
TGCCAGGTGCCATTGTTGCCGCGGGGTGGTGTTGCGTTGCCCTTTGGTGGGAGTTTCTGATATACTGCAGCTGAGGAGTGTTTCACTGGCTGCAGTGCACTATTATTATTATTAATTATTACTATTATTTATTTATTTATTTTAATGGATTCTGATTAACCACATGATTGCTTTTTATGCATAAGACTGCCAATTAAGACATTGATTTTTTTCCTGGCATGCTGAAGATCTGGGCACCTATGGCCGGACGGCTGCTGCCGCTGCTTTGCGCTGGTGTTGTCTTCCTGGCATGACACATAGGAAAGAAAAAACACATAACACTCTGCAGTTTCGCAATGTCATGTTTAGGAAGAGAGGAACTGTAAGTCCAGGAGCAGAAAAACCACCTCCCCGGCCCTGCTGGCTGTTTCGCTTGCCTGCTGAGGTGCAGGAAGGCTGGTGGTCTGCCAAGTGTAACAGCCTTGGTAAAACTGTCTCATTCCCTTCCCCGGCAGGGGACTGAGGTCTCGAACCTTGGCCAGGGTATGGGCTTCGTGTGGGCTTGGGCACTCCGGCTGTAGCCCACCCGGGCGCTGAGGGGTGAGCTCTGCCTTTCCAGTGGGTTGAGGAGGCATCTGCGTGCGGGGAGCCTCTGCGCCGTGAACTCAGGTGTTTGACGTGGGGACTGCGCCTTCCTCTTGTTTTCAGTTTTGGCAATGGTGTTTCTAAAGAAAATTTCACGATTTGCACAGGCTGCCTGACTCCGTTGCTCTGTAACCACCGAAGGCTGCCTCTTCACCATCCTCTTTATGCCTACAAAAACCCCTCTTAACACACTCTTCTCCTTCCCTCTGACTTCCTTGTGCTTAGAAAGGGAAAACGTAAAAGCAGAAAAATTGTTTGGGTGCTTTTTTCCGCCCCAGCCGTGGACGGTGTGAGAGCTGTGCGTGGGCTCCTCGCGGCGCTGGAGGGGACCCCTCGGGGCAGAGCGCCCGACAGGGGCATTTACCAGCGGCACCGCCGGCTTGTGCGTTTAACTCGCGTCTCCGCCTGCTCTGTCATGGAGCTTTAGTGCTGCTTTAATCCAGGCCACATGCGGGTGACCCGAGCAAACCCTGTGGGAAGACAGAAGCCCCGTTGTGTGTTTGCAGAGCAGTTGCTCGGAAGCTGATGTACAGCTGTGGCCGGGCTTGTTTGGAAGTGAAGAGCAACTTGATCTTTTAATCTTTTTTTTTTCTTTTTCTTTTTTTCTTTTTTTTTTAACTCCGCAGACTGATATTGTAAATAACAACTGTTTCTGAAGGGTACCTGCCAGTGAGATTGAAATGTGTATTTTAAATTGAGGGGTAGATTTCATGTAGATTTTAGTTGTGTGCAAAGACAGTGCTTTATTTTTTTTTATAAATTAATTTTAGCTAGTTTCATTTCTTTTAAAATAAAAGGCGTAAGAGAACAGAGGCTGGGGGCCCACTTTTCTTACTTAGATTGAGTAAACCAGGAAAAACTCAAGTGAAATGAGTGGATTTTCAGCGTAAATGAGGTGAGGTGCGTGAACGCGGATCCCTTGTGCATTGCCTGGGTAATGCATTGTAGGATCTGTGAACGCACACACACACACACCTCTGTGTTGTCCAGATATCCCAAAAGCTGCCTCCACCAAAGCCAGAGCAACTGGCTTCTTTTAATAGATTATTAAATTTTCTTTTAGAAAAAAGCTGAATTGCCAGCTCTGTAATGGACTCTGCTGAGAATGCGTAGCAGCATTAATGTTCTTTAGGCTTCAGGGTTGTTTTGGATTAAGGGCACTACATGTTGCAAATACGGCTACGCAGGTATGCCACAGGGCTTCAGCACTTTAAGGCAGAAGATGGTGCTGAATAGAACTGAGTTTCACTAATTCCAGGGAAGTTGTTTAAACTCTGAACCCACAAAAGAGTGCATTTTTAATTATTGCGTAAGAAGATTGGGTGAGTAGTTGTTGAAACACGAAACAAAAACACGACAAGAGAGATGCTTCCTTGCTTTAAGTATCCCTGCTGCTGTCAGTAGATTTTTCCAACTCCGTAACCCATTTCAGAGAGCTGGGAGACTTAATCTCATCTCTGGAACAATATTGTTCCTCTGCAACTTTAATGTACTTTTAAGATATGCCCCATTCTTTCTTCCTGAACACTAGTTCATACCAATTTGCATTATGTATGAATAACGACAGCCAGGGTACATGTTCGTGGTGAGTGAACCTCAAAGGATGCAGTGATTTGGGGTTCTGTTCTGCGCCACTAAAATACAGAAGAATTTTTTTGTGTCTTTGTCGACTGTCAACCTTTCTGTGCGTACCACATCCTTTTACAAGTTGATTTTATTTTGACAGTGGATCAACTTCGGAAAACAGATTTTTCTTTGGTTTGGTTTGGTTTGCTAAAGTAGTGCTGGGATGCAGGGAGGAAATGCTCTTCTCGTCTAGCAATGAGAGAAGATGTAAAAAAAGTCTGAGGTTGCCGCCTCTTGGTCTTCAGTAGGAAGTTTTTGGAATGAAGTTGAAATCCATTGCAGTAACTCCAAAAATGTTCAGTGGCATTCAGAAACATCTCTGGAGGCTGCATCCTAGGATGTACTTTAAGCTTCCTCTTCTTCTCCTGTGGGAGTCTCTCGCCACACTTCCCAAAATTACCCTGCTTTCTGTTGTATTGCCTATCTCCAGGGAAATACCAAAGTTTTAGTATATCGAGGTTTTCTCTTAGGCATATATGTGTGTTTTTCTTCATTGCAGTTTACAACAAGAATACCAGTGGGAAAAATAAAGAAATGAAAAAGCAGACAGACAAGACGGCATTATTGGCCTTCTCAGAGGTGACCCAAATCTGTTAAAAATTCTCTCAGTCGTGATACTGTGTGTGGTGATTCCTTTGTAAATGTCTAAGAGACAAAAGTCTGTATTTCATGATTCTGATGCTACACCCATGGTAAGCACTGTAAGCATGATGTGTGTGTTATTGCCACTGTGGCAAAATATTGAACTGGAGGCATGGGTCCTAAGGGTGGGCTGAAAATGGAGATTTTCTAGCAGACTGAGATTCTGTTTTCAGCCCTGCTGTCGATTTGTTTTATGAAATGAGATAAAACATTTAGACAGGAGTCTAAATACTTTCCATATACAGTGTGGCTATTAAGAGTAGCCTTACGAACAAAAAGCCTTACAGTGTTAGAAAAAGTGTTGTAGATCTTATAGGGAGTTACGTTGATAAAAATACCGTATGTGAGATTATTACATAACATACACCTAAAAATACGTGTGCTTAAGTAAGCGAATCCTATCTTTTGCTAAATTAGAGAGGTTGGGGGAGATCAGGTATTTGCAGAAGGCACATGAGAGGAAAGAGACCCCAGAGAGAGAGGGAGCCACGCAGAAACTTGCTGGAACCCCTTGCAGCGTGGAGCAGCCTTGGACTCCTGAAAGCACAACAAAGACCTTCAGACAGTGACAGAGAACATCTGCCCTGGCTCTTCTCACCCGTCGGGGGAGACTCTTTCCAAAAAACGGTCACTTGCTTTCCTGGAGGGAGGGAATTAAAGTGTCCCAGTCTGCCCTCCAGAGAGAAGAAGGATTGATTCATGGATGGGTTCACCAGGCAGCTGATAGGTTGGGTCAGACGAAGCGCCTGCCGTTTGCCCCAGCCCGCGGTAGACAGCTTTGCTTCAGCTTTCAACACAAGGGCATCCTTCTGCCCTCCAGGAGCGGATACAATGGATATCAGTACAGTTTTCATTGTTCTTCTACACGTTCCTACCTTCGCACTCTCTAGAGCAGCGCAGAAAATCAGTAAGGAAGGTCAAATAATCCCTTGCTCCTTACTGGGTGAAATGGATGAAAAGAAGTAATTTTAAACAATACGGCAGCTGGCCTGTCTGTCTTCCTTGCTGACAACAGCAACATACATTTCTGTGCTCTTAGTAGAAAGCCTGTGTGAAATTGGAAAGAAGCAGTTAGTCGAGGGAGAAAGTCCGTGTAAGCTCAGAGTCGTTTTGCTATGTCAGGACTGGTAGATGCTAAGAGCTTGGTTTTTAGAGCCAAAAGAAGATTAGCTGGTAGTAAAAACAGTGTAATAGTGGTTATTGGCCAGCCCCGGCGTGGAGTTTTCACCAGGTGTCGTGACCGTGAATCTGAGTCTTTAGTCATCAAAAGTAAGTTGTCCGCACCACCCAGCATACGGCCACGGGCAGGAGGAGGGATGCGCTTTGTCTCAGCATCATGCGATCCCTCGGGGTGGCTCCTCTGATCTCTTCCTCTGGGCTTTGCTTTCCCGTACTCGTTTGCACTGTCTGCTGCCAGGGAGCTGCGGTCGGTTTGCTATCTCTGCCTGAAGCGCCCTGCTAAGCTGCCTGGAGTGTCCCTGCTGCGGCCAGCGAGGTGGCCTGGCGAGCGCTGGCAGCACTGAGCTGTTGGGCTGCTCTGGATTTCGGAGAGAACAAGCAGTTTCGTGAGTGAGTTCAGTTTCATCCCAAATTTCCACGCAGATCAGAGGAGAGAGTCCATTCCGTTTTCGCTCTTCCCAGAAGCTCCCTCACTGTGATCCTCCAGTGCCTCTGCAAATGCTGCGCTCTTTTTCACTGTCCTCTCAGCTGGTTGCTCGTCTGCTAGCAAAATAAAGGAGCAGAAGTACTACTGAACGTGAAATTTCGTCCTGTGCAGTTTCCAAGCTCTGGATTGCTTATGGCTGTCATCCGTTAATGAGAGATGACACATTCACACATTCAGATGACCACTGCATTTCCTTCTGAAAATAGTGAATGCTTTTAATTTCCCTTTAAAAAAAAACCCATGCACAATTCGCAATACTTGTTTTTATTTTTAATGAATGATTGAACCAAGGCCAACGTTCCTGTAGTTTTAACCAAGCGGCAGCAGAAGTTGTAACAGAGATGCTGCTAATGCCAGTTGGGCTGTAAGTTGTAAGTCTACTTACAAAGTTTGCCTGTTTTCTGGCACAGCCTCTGACACATACACTCCAGTCAATCACAGTAAAGTGCCTAAAAACAGATGTGGCAATTAAGCTGAAGAATTCTGTCTCTCTCTTTTAATTTTTATTACAGAGAATAACAAAGTACCTCATTAAACCCACCATCATAGAGATTTTTTTAATTTGGCATACAAATGTCTGCAAAAATTAGATCTCTGAATAGGGTGCCTTGTTACTAAAGGTGCTTTGTCAGACAATGCTATGAATAGACCGTTTTTGTAATGACAGATATGTGCTCGTGCTACTGCTGTTCTTTTACAACCCATACTGCAAAGAGGTATGGGTTTAAAAAAGGCAACATGTGTCCTGAAGGATAACATTTTGAGGGATTTAGGGCCTTGTGCTCAAGTTAATAAAAATGTGGTCTTGATTCTTCTGGGTTCAAATTACACTGCCTTCAGCTGGAATTAGCAGCAGACATTTAGGAAGGTCTCAGATAACCTGTAACCAAAGTAAATTAATATATTTTAATAAGAGAAGCTATCTTGAAAAAAGATATTAATTGCAACCAGAAAAGTCTTCTTTTAATTGTTAGAGCTTCTAAGGCATTTGCCTCCATTAGTTTCTTTTAATCATGTACCGGACACTCTTTTTAAAGGAGAGTCTGATTCGTCGTTAAAAGAAATTAATTTAAGAATTTAATTATTTGAGATGTCTTAAAAATTATGGTAAGAGAAAACTGAAACTGATATAAATCAGAACTGGAAACTTTGATATGAAATTACTCTTCCAGTATGAATGTGGGTTTATGCATAAAATACGAAGTTGTTTACTTTGTCATTGGTGGAAAGAACATGGTTTTTTACTGCCCATCACGAGTGTTGGTAGCAGTTTTATTTCTTAGAGGTATTATTTATTCGCTGAAGCACAGGGTCTTGTCTTACAGCTTCAGCTATTTATCTAGGAGTATACTGAATCTGTCTGTGTCTGTGTACATTTACCTGCGTGTATATATATGCACCAGTGTGCAGGTGCGCATGTACGCCCATACCACACACACACACACACACACAAAAACATGAAAGAGAGAAAACCTGCAGACACCATTGTCACCTGGCAAGCTGAATTTCTCCCTAGGAATATATTTTTTTTTTCTCTGCTGACAGATAGGGAGACTAAGCACTAAAATTATACAGCTGCAAACAAGGTTTTAAGTTTATAATATGTTTTAAAAAGAATGTAATGTTGAGTTTAGGTGTCTTAAATGTTCAGCTACTCATTAACCTGTTGTTCATATTATGTCTGTAGATATTACAGGCCACAGATGGGACAATGAGACAAGATTGTCACCCTGTAACATCAAGGAGTAGTGCAAATCAAACAAGCTAGTCAGTAAAGGTCAGGGAGAAGGCTCATAGGTATAAGCATTGTTTCTATAACTGCATATGCTTGCAAGCGTTATGAAAGGTATACAGTTAGAATAAAACTTAAGTCTTGCCCCAGCTCTCCTGGGGCAGTAGCAATGATATACAGCTGCCACCAGTATAAATGGACACAGTAGGATCACTTGATGGCATCTTGTTAGGGCCTTCAGCGGGAGTAAATTAACTGTGGTGGAAAAAGACACGGGGATGGGTGAGAAAGGAAATGAGTAGGTGGGAGAATGGGTCTGGTCTTGCACATGTTGGTCTATAGAGCTCCTTCCATTTATTCCAGACAGTAGCAACTCCAAAAGATGCACTGAAAGGATCTCCCAATGTTGTTGAGCCAGTTTACTGTGAAAACCACGGTATTGCTCACTCTATAGGATGTCCTCGTCAGGTTATATCGTAGTCTCACTGAAAGCTGTTCAGGGCAGAATTCCCCTTGACTTTAATGGGAATAGGATTTGTCCCTTTAATTGTGGTTTTGTTAAAAAACTAGAACTAACCAGCCTCTTTTGGTTTTGCATTACGGTCTTCCATTTTCCCCTTTGAGGAAAGAATGCATTCTAACCTTTGCAAACGCCAAAAGAAAAGATTGAAGAAGTGAATGAATGAAGTGTCAAAGGAAACACTTCTGGGTTCCCCATTCTTCTACCAGAATGTTTTGGATTTACTTTGCGGGGGGGCATGGGAGGCTTGTGCAATGAATCATAAATGCTTTGAACTAGATTGCTGGAGGCGGAAAAGCTCATAAGTAATGCACTGAAATATTCAGAAGCTGCTAAAATGAGATGGAATCAGAGTTAATTAACTTTTTTTTTAAAAAAAAGCAGATCATTTTAAAATTGAAGTCTTTAGCAAAGTACTGTGATA
Source organism: Fulmarus glacialis (assembly GCF_000690835.1). Classification (NCBI taxonomy): domain Eukaryota; kingdom Metazoa; phylum Chordata; class Aves; order Procellariiformes; family Procellariidae; genus Fulmarus; species Fulmarus glacialis. The sequence goes on from NW_009210680.1 coordinate 16,005, forward strand.
AGGATTTACAGGAGTGAAATGCTCAGTCTAAATCATGAAAACAGGAGCTAACTGAAATGACAACTTTATTTTCTGTAGAGCGTTACATGCAAAATGGCATTTCCTTGGATGATTTACGAAGATAAATGTACTGAAGCAGTGTTACCAACAAATTTGTTCACAAATTGTAACAACTTGTTAGCAACTAGAAGATATAAACAAATGAGGGTGTTCATATGTCTGATTTTCTAAATGAAAGGGTCCAGTGAAAGGCTGTGCAAGTGTGGGGAGCTGCAGGCTGAAGAATTTTGCCCGTGATAACGGAGGCTGTGTCTGGGAAAAGGAAGAATCTGATGTATAATGGAAATATATGTGGAAAAAGAGAACGTGCATGAAATGGGGGGAGGAAAGAAACAGAGTCGGTCTTTGAAAAGGGCTGAAACAAGAAAGGAGAAGACTTTTAGAGGAAGGCGGGCACATTTGAAATGGATCCTCCATTGCATAGGAAGCTAAAAAAATTGTCTGAGTCCTGTGATTGTACTCCTTTATACGCTGGCAATAAACTGGAAGTGACACAGTGTCTGGAAGGCTGGTACTTGAGATAATAGGAAAGAGGGGTCACAAAAGCTACGGTCCAGAGAGGGTAAAAGCATGAATGAGAATTTCTGCAGCAGTGGAACCAGCGCATCGATGTATTTAGGCAACCACAGGATTGTCCCAGGCAACTTGTCAGCAACCACAAAGTTTTCACAGTTGCATCCATGAATACAATATCCTTTCTTATGATTCCCAATAGAAAAAAATGAAATATCAGATGTCTGGTGATGCTATCTACTTAAGGGACTATGCTAAAAATTAGTTGCAGATTTCTTATCGTGTTATTCTGTAACAAACAGAGCTTTCATACGTGCCACTAACATCTAACTTGAGAAATAACTTTCCTTAAATACGTGCATCCAGCCATTTTTACTCTTAGCCTTCTACCTTCACCTGTACTACTAAAACAGCCCTGGGATTAATACACAGACTGATGGTCCAGTAAGGAATACAGTATTTAATTAAAAAAAAAAGGGGGGTGAAGAGGAGCGGAAGGAATTCTGTCTGTGCGGATATGATTTTTGTATCAAGCCCTATACCGTATAGCCTCTCTTAAAATATGTGTTATTTGCTTTCATTACTATTAACTGACTGTTCACTGTCAACAACCACCCTGGGAAAGATGCCCAGGGCCGATAGGTGCCATCCGTGTATGGACTGAAAGCCGCTGGTTCCGGCGTCGGTAGCCTCCTCCCAGCTGGGAGACGTCACCAGCCCCTGGCTCCCGCCTGTCTCTGCATCCCACCACTGTTTTCTTCCAAAACGTGGCCTGTGGCTTCCCTGGGGGCAGCTGACCAGCCCCGGGGCAATCCGCAGCTGTGGAGAGGGGCTGGAAGGGGAGGAGGAAGACCTTGAAGGTCTGGCTGGAGTGTGCAGGCAACAAACAGCTGCAATAGCTCGCCTGCAAACAGGCAGTCAGCTGGGAAACGGCGACCTCCAAAGATCTATACGTGCTTGAGAGAAAGAGGTGGTGGTTGAGGCCTTTCTAAAACCAGGCTCCTGCGTGCCCTTCCCTATGTGTGGAAGGGGGAACCGCAGCCCCCAGTTATCCCCTGGTGACAAGCTGCACGTTGCCATTGCCCAAAAATATGACCCCGAGGCAATGCTGCCATCAACAGTACAGGCACACCCTGTGAAGATTTTCAGTGGTCTGCGTTTACAAGATTGGTTTATTATAAATTCTTTTTAGAAACAATTTCCTTTTGTTTGTCCTTCCTCATCTCACATGTAGCTTCTCTGTCCATCGCTTACTCTTGTTTCATTATTTGGCTTGGTCGAAGGAGCATTAAGCATCTTGAGGAATTTTCTGGTTTTTTACTGCAATGAGAGCCTGAAATTAAAGCAGTAAATTATTGCCCACTGATACCCAGACCAGAAATAGATAATAAGCATACTTACCTGACATAGTTTTATATGGTTCTCTTGAAATGTCTTGTATAAAAGAAGTATATTGGGGTTTATGTTCTAGCTGCCATTTCATCTTCTGAAAGCGTGCTTTTCAGATACTTTGGTTTGGATTCTAGACAGCTTTAACTGTCTTTATTTGGTAACTTTTCATCTGGGTGGAAAACAACCGGATGGCACATTTAGCCAAAAGATTTTTGTTAACAGTTCATCCTGTCGACTTCCCGTGTGAATAATCTTTAAACATACAGTACCATGTGCTGTAGGTAGCCTTAACGATGACAGGTTTGCGTGTTCAAGACCTCTACTTGTTATCTGCCTGAAAAAAAAATCTTTTAATGTGAGCAGTGCTGTGATTTAGTGGACAATGACAGCTACAGTGAAGTGACCCCATGCTTGTGATGTTTGGCAGCCTGCCTCACAGGAATAATAATGAGTCCATCTGCAAAGGATCTGGCATGCTGGCATTTGTCTTTACTACGCCTCCTTGCCTCGTGCAAACTTGACTTCCACTGAACTTTCTTTCCCTCTCCTTTTAATACTGATTTGAGGGAGAAGAGGACTGATAAATGGATATATCATCCCTGTCAGCTTAGCGGATATGGAGGCTCTCACTGTATGGTAAGAGTGTTGCATGGCAGTAAGTGAAGTTGGTGGCCAAAAAGAGTCTTGCTTTTCAAGAGGCCAGAAGATCCTGGGGAAACTCTTGTCCGATCTTTTACAGTAAGAACAAATCTTGTAAAAGATACTGCTGAATGACTTGCAGGGAAATATGGAGTCCTCGAGGACCGAGTTTATGCTGGTAATGGAATAGCGCTCTGCTCTTGGGTCTGTACTGCAGCGTGATGCTGGGGCATGCAGTGCTATGGAGGGACCCTGCTGTGGCACTGGGTGGCATTGCTAGTAAAAGGCTAGATGTTTGCCGAGAGTTAAAGATTTCTGTTTCCTCCAGTGTTTGTAATTACCTTATTTCATTCTGGAAACGGAATTGTCCTTATAATTGCAGTCCAAGAGATTGTTTGATACTTATAAAACAATGTGCGGTGTGACAGATCCCAACCTCTCCAGGCTTCCACCTGGAAGTTTTTGTGTTTAAGTAGGAGGTGCCTAATCCAAAATACAGTTTAACAGGTGCTCTTTGTTATTCAAGATCAGATCATGTATTATTGCATTTATATTTGGAAGGAATGGTACAGATATGCAGCCTATGAAATGGTAACATTACTTAAAGGATCGTGATGCCATAGCTTTCAGAACAGGTATTTCCATGACTTATGGGCAAATAAAACCTGGTCTCCTCCAGACTTGTGAGTTATCAGTGGGTTCTCTGGAACTTGACAATTCAAGACTACTTCATTTCTGTTAATTCCAGCTTAAGTAACCAATGGATTTGGAAGTTATTGGGCATGTGGCCAGAACACGTACACAAACATTGTGATTACATAAACCTCATTTTCCTAGAAACCTCTGATAATTAAAGAGAGACAGAAAAATAAAAATGAGCTAATCTATTAACTGAAGAAAAATGGCAATTCATGAATGATTTATTTTTCTTAATAACATGGCACTTGAAAAAAGTAGCAGCATATTTTCCTCATAAAGGAGACTTACTCCAGCACACTCAGCCTCTGAGTTGGTTATTCTTCAGGTACCAGTCTACATTAATTTTATTTTCATTTCATGCGCTTAGTCCATCTTAAACACCTTTGGACTCTTCAAATGTGTCAGTTTGTTTCACTTTTAATCTTAGATACTAACTCAAACTTGAGACTTTGTCTGCGGTGTAACTGTTCTTGAGTGACTTAGGGGTACTCTCTTTTTCGTGCAAGACCTGCTAGCATTTGAGAAGGGAAACCCGGGATGCACCTGCATTGGCTTGTAGGCCTAAACTTGTCTTAATTGGCATAAATGGCTACCACCCCCAGAGGGACCTCGGGAGTGAAAAAGCTTGCAGGAGGGTAAACGTGTGAAGAGGAAAACTGGAGGGGCTATTACTTTTGTGTGCTAGGGTATGAAATAAGGAAATTAATACTGTGTTTTGAAGGAGGGCTCAATGATCAGGTTAGTATGGTTTATGGCTAGTCATATATTTAGCAAATTCATCCAGCAGGGCCAGGTTGTCAGTGAGTGCATGGCTAAGGCAATACCTGTCAGTCAGCACACATTCGGATGAGCAGTGAGGTTTGAAAGTAAAGAAACATGAGTGAAGAGGGTCAGATTTGATTAAGCTGCGTTAAGAGGAGCCCTTGTAGTCTCTGATCATGGGGGGTGTGAAAGGGTCATTCAATCTGCGGCACTATTGGGTTATCGTTCAGCAAACTGTCATATTAAGTGTCCACATTTTCTGTCAAGCAGAATCTCAGCCACACATTTTCTGTCAAGCAGAATCTCAGCCTTGCCAGGTGGGTTGCATGTCGGTCTCTTCTGAGCTCCCCTAACTGGCGATGCTGCCTTCGGAGTGATGCATTTTTGAGGATTCGAGAAAAGACCAGTCACTTTATTTACATTTGTTGTGATTGTTCGTCTTCAGCCCGCCTAGGGTCTGTGTGATTATGCTGCTATTCAGGTTAATTCATATTTGATGTTTGAGTGAGGTTTCATGTGACACAGCATCAAACTGATTTACTGATTTCCGAAGGAAAAATGCCTTCTGCTCTTCACCCATTAATTCTCTGATGTAATCAATAAAAGCAATCAGTTTTTTTCACAGAAGTTAACACAGGACTAATCATCATTGACAAGATTAGGTCAGGTTCAAATTTTGCTTTGCCTGACATTGGTAGTGTAAGAGATGATTTTATAAACAAATTGTGCCCCTGGTAGAGAAGCTGAACCTCAGGATTGAGGAGAGTATAATGTTGTGAAAAACACTATGTAGGAAGTGAAGGACCAAACAATTCTTTACCAGAAAATCTTTATCTCATCCAGAGCTGTAGTTTCCAGTTGCGGGTAGCAGTCACCAGGTCTGTTACGGGGTGCTGGCTTTGTCGTGCTCTGGAGAGTGTGAGGGCAGAGGCACTAGCAAGGGACTCTGCAGTAATGATTGCGTGGTTTACAATTCAGACTGAAAATTTAACTATGATGGACGGAATGAAGATTTTTTAGAATAGCATTTGCTGTACATGCAGGTTAATGCAATGTAAGTGTAATTAAGAACAGCCCATGGCATTACAGCCTGGAGAACAGTTTGACATACCTGTGCCATATCACTGCAGAAAAGCAGAAATGAGTGTTGTAAAACCTTAGAGATACCATGACAGAGTACGAAAAGCTCTTACTAATCTGAAGTTTGTCTTCTAACTAAATGGCATGTTCCTGCTGCATTTTTTATGTTGCAGTGGTAAAAATGCTTTTGCAACAGTAATGAGAAAGCTACATCAGCATTTCCCTTGGTCTTGGGTCCATTATGTCATGTTAGCAACTGCATCGTGCTGTTCTGTTGCTCATGCAGTTCTAATCCTGTTTAATTCACTGGCAGCGCTTGATTTTGCTGACCAAAAAATACTTGTTCGCAGCCTTGAGCAACCTTCATTTCTTTTACGTTTTGCATTGTTTTACCTTCCCTTGCTCCCCCAGTTCCACTCTTATTTATTTACCTTTTGTTATGACAAATCTAAGGGAGACCTATGTGCCCTGAGTTTTGCTTGTGGCTCTGCTCTGGGTGGGTGGAGAGATTAATTTGTAATTGTGTCTCAGTTTTCACTACATAGAGGAGATGCATTTTTTTCCCATTTTTAGTTATCTTTTTTTTTCTCTGGTTTTGATCCTGAACTCTGTAGGAAAAGAACCCAAACGAAAGCAAAACGTGTGCAAAACTGTCAGCACAGTTGGTAGTGGCAGAGAAAGTGCCTTCAAATCTCAGATGACGGGTAGTAATGGTTAACTGTCTGTGTTTATATGGTGCACATGCAGGCTTTTTCATCTGCTTACTAGCGAGACGAACGTAGTTCGTGTAGTTGCTGACACTAAAATGTATTTTAGGGGAGTACCTGTAATTTATGAGAGTATATTTTTGGGTTACCTGTACACCTGTTACACCATTTTAAAATGAGCTTGTTAGTAGTTATAATATGCCTTGGGATGATCAGATTAATTTTTTAATATGACTATTATTGATGACTATTAATATCTTCCTTTGACATAATAAACGTATAATGAGCTAAATTTCCTTAATTAGATTACAGAAACTTAGGGGAGTAGTCTGCGGTTGCTTCATGCAGCTGCATTGCTTTCCTGTTAACATTTTTAAACCATGGGCCTGTATTAAAATCCAGGGACACAGAGAAGTCTCCGAGCTAAGCAGACCTCATATTGCACAGGACCTGCCTTAAAGATCCTGCCCAAATGAGAGTAAAGGTGCAGCTTTGTCAACTAAAGTTTTTGCCTCAAATAGAATAAAAAATGCTAAGGGTCAATAAGATTTTGGTGTTCTGTTGAAACATACGTGTTCTGTCATGTATTCAGCAGAAGAAAGACCCGGCAGTGAAACGCCATAGGCTAGGTTAATTTTGTTGTGTGGTCAGTCTCGGTGCAGTTCACCTGCATTGAGACTCCTACGTGCTGGTTAACAATCAAAATGATTGGAAAACGTATTTTGCTAACTCCCATACGAAGTTTGAAAAACGTTTCCCCCCACATCCCCACCCCGTACATGCCAACGTGTTGCTGGATATGGGAGAGCATTTTGGGAACAACCATTTGCCTCCTTGAAGTTCTTTTTCATGGAGGTCAACGGTGCTACTCACAACAGAAAGCTCGACGCCTGGTAGCAAAATTCCTGTTTACGGCTCAGGAACATAAATCATACAATATGTTGTAGGAGGTCAGAGGAGCTTTCTGTTTTAGCACGAGTTATTTACTGCCTCATACATCTACTAATCACTAATTTGCATAGAGAAGGCGTTCTCCAACATGAGCATTTTCAGTACTTAAACCACAGGTACTATGTATATGTAGATCGTGAAGATGCTGATGCATTATTGGGTGAGATAATTTAAGCAATATATAATAAGGAAAGTGAATCTCTGAACAGGGTGTCTCAGTGCAAACTGTAGACAGCAAGAGTTAAATGAGTCATCTACATTTTTTATTGCTAATATAAACACTTTAGCAATGCTAATCAGTTGTACTGATTTTCTGTTTTGATTTTCCTTAATAATTAAGCAAAAGATCTGGAATGCAATCAAGTTTTACACTAGGGGGTTCATGCAAATGTTTTTTTTTTATTTTAAATTTTGTTAAATGTATCCAAGAGGAAAGTTACTGAAGTTGAGAATAAAAGAAAAAAAGGAAATACAGTTTACAGTCTGCATAATCAAAGTGACCATTTTCAATGAGGAAGATCACCACTTTGTTGAAATTATTAGCTGAAAATACAGCTGCTTTTACTGCTTTCTAAACAACTGCACATTGACTACTCTGCTATGCAGTGTGCATGCAGGGAAACAGTTACAGGTCATAGAGTGTCTTTCAGCAGCCCTGATTTTTCAAGAGGGATTGAGCAAAATGGGATCATCTCTGTATCCTCAGATATCTTAAATATAATAGTTTCTTTTTTGTGAGCTTCTTTACGTTGACTTCTGAAGAAGGTATTGTAAAGTAAGAGTATTTAGTCTCTTGGGTTTTTTTTTTTTCATGGCCCAGTGGACTTTTTTCTCTTAAAATAAAGTTACTGGTGTAGTTTGCTTTATTCTGTTCCGTAATATTTAAAGCAAGAAATTCCTATTTCTGATTAATTTACTTTGTTAAAAATATTTGTATGATTTCAAAACAAACATATTTATTAGAAATTATTTTCTTATTATACTACAGATTAGACTCAATGATCTCTTTTTTTTTTGGTGATCTCTGCAGCCACATAATGTTAAAATTTGTGTGAAAATGAGGATATAAGGTCAAATGTTCACTAAAAGGGAAATATAGTAGTTTAAGTCATTACAAATTACCTATTACCAGCATTCATTCTGGCATTTGTGGATTAATGGCAAGTTGGATTAAAAATGTTTCATTTCATAAAATAATTTGCTTGAAAACAAAGATAGATCTAGTCAAAGTGTTAGGATAATCTTTTAGATTTTTATGTTATTACAATAACTTTTTTATGAGCAGAATGCTTATTCTATTTGGGAATTGTACGACTGGCAGAGGAGGGGCTATTTTTGCAAGTTATATTGGGAATTCAACTTTAAAGAGAAGTAACAATGCAGGATAACATGTGAGGCTGTCTGTTAGCAATGGAAAGCTGGTGTGGACAAACCATCACTAAACAGACTGAGCCTGCCTGCCTGCAATTAAACGGGACATTGGGACCTCTAAAATGTGGTTTGCTGACCAGCTGACCGCCCTGCCACTTGTGTGAAACTACTCCATTTGGATTCTTCTTCCAAAACGGGCATGATATTGTTGCAGGCAGTGTGTGTTTCTTGAAGTACCTGTTGCTTTATATCATATATATTGATTATATATGGGGCAATAGTTTTAGCTCCTTTATCGTTTGTATAATATTGTTAATGCATTATAAATACTTGTTCTAACAGCCACCTTTTTGGAAAGATGGTTCTTCATTTGAACTCCTTTTTTGGCTTCCCTGTCATACTCCTGTACCATTGGATGGGGACAACTTTATCTTTGAATCTGGAAGACCCCAATGTGTGTAGCCACTGGGAAAGGTAATACTTTCTTCTGGAAAATACATGACACAAATTCCGATTGTAATAATTTTCTTTTGTTTTACTTGATACATTTTAAATGATTTAAAGCTTTTAGTTCATTAATGAACTGGGAAAAAAATTTCGCATTACTGCATGGGCAAGGTAAGTTCATGGATAAGTAAAAGACAATTTCACACTGGGCTGAAATGCAGTCATCTTTGCAGTAGGGGTTAGGATGCAAAAAACGCTACAGTGACACCAGCAATGTTACACAACCATCTGGGTACAAGAAGTGAATAAAATCGGCTTTTTTCAATTTAAGTGAAAAGAAGCTTTTATATATGCAAAACATAATTAACCATACTGGAGTTTGGCCAAATTTGATTATGCTGATTCTTTCCTATTCAACATTCACAGAATCTGAATTAAGATTTGTTGTTTAATTTTTCTGATGAGGTTCAGAAATTTATAACATACAGAAAGAAGTTAATCAGTTTAGTTGGTCTGTTCGTTCAGCCAGTTTCACGTTAATTGCAAGGAGAACGCCACAATGGGTAGGAGAGGTTGAGCCACAAGCATTTGCTGTACTTCTTTTTGTGTGTAAAGGTTATAGCAGTGAAACCAAGCCTTATGGTCTCGTTATTATTATTACGCCTGTGATTGATCAACTAGTCCCTGAGACAGTCTTACTGTTCACTTGAGGACTTCAGTATTTCCTGCATTTAAGGAAACAGTGTTTTATGTTTAATCTCTGGGAGTGCTGCTAAGCCACTGGACAGTTATTTGCGATTGTTATGGCTGAATCTTTACAAAGAAAGTTGAAACTTGTATTTACTTTTTTATAAAGTCTCTATATTAAAAAAAAATTCACTTCAGGACTTTCCCCAGGAATTTATCTGAGCTTCATGTGAAGCATTTGGAGTCTCTGCCCCTAGCGTTGTGTACAATTTGGCTTATACAACAATGTGTATATGAAGTAGTTACCATACTAAATACCTGTTTACAGTATTCAGGCACGTGTCTACGATGTTACTGGATACTGCTCTATATTGTGTATGATTTGTTTACTGTTTTTATAAATAAAAGTGGTTTTGAGGGAAGCTACAACGTAGCGAAAGCAAAATGGGAAAACCCCCCAAATATAACTATTTACATTGCATAATGTATTTTAAAACAAACTAATCGAAGTCTGCAGAAAGAAACATATATCTACCAAGCGTGCCCATTTTGTTGCATGAACTTTTTTCCTTCTTCTGCTGAGTCTCAGAAATGGGGAGGAACTCCAAGTAAACTTACCGAAATATTCACGCTGTTGCCCAGAGCAGGTACGTAAGTATGAAAGAGTACAACCCCAGATACAAGCTCTCTTTACTGCTGCTGTCACTGGCATTGCTATCTGCTTTAAATAAATCTACCCCAGCCAGTAATAAAACGGTCTTTACAAATGAACCGCGATCACAGCAAGAAGGGGTAGAGCATGCCCTGCCTGCAACAACGAGCGCAGAGCCTCAAGCAAAAGCGTTGGCACCCCACCAGCGTTTTGTTGGGCTAGGTCGGACAGCTGGATGGATTAGGGTTGCCTGCCTTCGTATGGACGTAGGAAAAACAGGGAGTAAGTTCTGGGCAGTTAAAGTAAGTGGATCTGGATGTGTTTTCCCTCAGTATAGGTGATGACAGTAGGAGGAGGAGATTGCGGCTCTTACCCTGCAGTAGGCGCTAAGAGGTCAAAGAGGGCGTGCGTGAAAGTGAGTGAAAGCTGGACAGGCTACATACTTAGTAAGTGTTTTGGCTGGTCCTGGGAATTAGTCCTACTGCAGGAACTTGCCATGCATTCCCATATTTTCTAACCCACTTGCGCAATCAAGGACTGACTGACTGCCAGCACAAACAGCCTGCTGAAGAGTTCTCTAGGATGATTCAATATTTTTCCCTTTTGCAACAGGGCTCTGTTCCTCTTGTCCCACTGACAGCTTGGGAGGCTCTGGACTTCAGAGTGTAGACTTATTTCTGGGACACTGCGCTTATAATTTGGCAGACAATAATAATAGGACTTCAGTACAGTATTTCTGGGGGGAAAAAAAAAAAAGGTTCTCTGTTAAAAATTAGCTGGTAAACAAGATAAGGTATGGGCTTTAATATTTTATAATTTCTGATTGCTGAATAGACTGTTTGATGGCATAATTGTTATATCATTTTTCAGTAATTATTACTTTGGTGTATTTCTGTGCTAACACCCACTTAGTATCTAAATACACTGGCAGACCTTTCCATTACCGAAGAAGATGTTTTGCTGTGGATACAGCTACAGTTTTTAAAATAAATTTCTCAGAAAATCCAGTGAGATTTTTCTATTCTGTATGATAACAGACGAAATCTCATTTTCTGGCTCTTAACTAGTTTTTCAGCTATCCAGTGATGTTAGTAAGTTTATTGCCACAGGAGAACACACTATTTCAATTTGCTGCTCATTTGAGACACAGGTGTTTTGTTTTTTTAGATTAAGGCTTACATTACTTACCTTTAAATGCCTGGTAGTACTATTTCATCAAATATATTACACAGTAAAGACACGATAGCTCTCCACATATGTATTTTTGTTTGCGCAGTGGAAGAAAAAACCTTTCAATTGATATCTTCTGTTCTATAAAGTTAGCTGGTTCATGTTTTACTTGAGCTTTCTGTGAGTTTTTGTTGCACATGAGTATTCTGTTATATTTATTCCTTCCTATACCAGGACTCTGTAAAAGACGTGCTTAAATCAGACTGAACTATAAAGGACTTGCTTGATAATCTATTTGCTTTCTCTCTCTCTCCCCAGTTACTCAGTTACAGTGCAAGAGTCATATCCACATCCTTTTGATCAAGTTTATTACACCAGTTGTACTGACATCCTAAACTGGTTTAAGTGCACACGACACAGGTGATGTATAATTGTTAATATTGTCAAACTGCTGATATTGTAGATATTTGTAAAGATTTTGTGTCTGTCAAAATCAAGCATGATATGTAGGATATTTTAGCTATAGTGACTAGTCTGTCTAACTGCTATGGTCTCTGTCAATTGGAAAATGCTTGTCCACGCAATGTCACATATGTTTTATTAGCAAGCTGGGGTGTATCATCCCATGGAGTGCTAACAGAAAACGAACAGGTTGGGAAAAAGTGTGCAATGCACTAAATCAAATTCCCCAGACCCTGCGAGGTGTATTTGTTCAGAAATGTCATGAGAGACCCCTTGCTGCTTGCAGCCTTATGTTCTGGGGAAAGTGTATGCTACTTGAAAGGAAAAGGAAAAGATTTGTTAAAGGAAACTCCTTGTGCTTGGAGAAAGTAATCAAGGAGTGAGTGATTAAAAACTGGTGACACCTGTAAAAAGCGTTTTCCTCAGAGGAATATGCCCATAAGTATGAACCAGCAGTGGGAAAGTCTCCCTGGGGCACAGCAGCTGGAGGGGGCAGATCAGTATGGATAGTACATAAAAGCAGGTACTGAGTTCAAAGAGATTACACTTTGTTTACCTATGACACCATTTATATACGAGATGTTCTTTGCTGGGAGTTCAGACTGTCTCAGGTGTTCTGGGGATGTGTTTACTGCTTGGTGGAATATGTGGTCAGCAGCCAGGAGAGCCAGCGGGGGGAGATTTACGGACACGGTGAGGAGCAGAGAGGAGAGAGCAGTGGGAGAGCCCGCTTCTGATAAATACTACTTGCTCGTGTCAGAAGGAAGCTGTATTTTCTGCAGTTCTTGACGGGTTTATGTGCTGATTGCTCTGCGTGCTGCTCACCACTGCCCTGCAGGGCTGCGTTCGGCAAAATGCAGCCACGCCCCTGGCGAGAGGCGTGCAGTGCTGCCGGCTGCCCAGGAGGTCCCCGCTGTCCCTTGAGCCCTCCTGTCTCTTGCCTTAACCAGAACTTCTCTTCTCACGACATCTCTGCCCCTAGAAAACTGACTCACCCTTGGGAGGATGATCCTCAGAAGTTGCCTTTGAAACTGATAGGTGGAATGATCAAGCAAACTGATATGTATTGCCAGCCGTTAGCCTCCATAGGGGATGCTAATGGCAAAGGCAGCGATGCTCTGGTTTGCATATTAGTTAAGTAGCCAAAATCCTTAACTTCTTTCCCTGCTGTCTGGCCACCCACGGACATGAGCCTTATTGGGGAACCACTAGGACTGTTGAACTCAGCAACAGATAAATCAAGATCTCTTCGAGGTTTTTTCCTCTCCTCTTACTGACACCTGAATGTTTTTTAAAATGTGTAAGAATATATATTGTTTTGTTCCTGAACCATGAATTGTATGTAATAACCATTCATTCTTTTCTTTAGGATCAGTTACCGTACTGCCTACAGACATGGTGAAAAAACAATGTACAGGCGTAAATCCCAGTGCTGCCCTGGATTTTATGAAAGCAGGGAAATGTGTGTCCGTAAGTTTATCTTCTTTTTGCTTTGAAATTCCATGTTTATCATAATGCTGGTTTGACGCCCCTTTGATGGGCGACTGGAAGCTGAGTTATGGGGGCTCAGTTATTCATCAGTGGTGCACGTACAGCTCTCGTTGAAGTCAGTAGGTGTTGTGCATATGCAAATGACAGGATAATTGGGTCTCTGGTGTCCAAGTAACCAGCCTTGATGTGATTCTAACTAATGATCATATGGAAGATGCACAGCACAAGTATCAGTGCATTTTCCAAGGCAGTAAATAAATACGAGGTTCAAAACCAGAAGGGAAGTGCAAGGTTTTTCGCCTTAGCGTGGGCCCTGGTTGATCCCCATGCTTAACCTCTCTTGCAGATATAGAGATCTGTAACAACTGTTTGAAGGTGGCAGCACCGCCTTTTCCAGTGGCGTAAGCCCCTGTCTCCACATCTTCCTAAGTCTAAAGAGGGACGAGCTGTGTCCAGACCTTGGCAGTGGCCTTGGCTCAGCTCTCTTTCTCTCTCTCGTACGGCCTTGTGCAGACCTAGGAAGGTCTGATTCTTAAAATGGTATTCATTCAAGAGCATAGTAGAAGGCAGAATGAAAATAGAGGAGGTGTTAATCCAGAGCCCTGGACGTGTATGGTTAATAGTTTAATATGGGGTTGTTCAAAGGCATACAGTGGGTTGGGTAGCTAGATGCTCGTGTTGGCAGAACTGACAACAGGGAACTTGTGATAGGTAAGCAATTGTGAAGGGTAGCATATCCTTGGAGACGGGCAAATGTGTAGGGCTAAAAATGAAATTAATTCAATAGTATTTGAAATTATTTGTCTCTGTGAATGCACATGCGCAGCACGGACTGCAAAGGTAAGTTTTCCAGAAGTCAGGGAACAAAATCTCTTTCATCTCCTTGAAAATCTGAGCTCATCAGGGGCAATCTTTTGTCTGTAACGTCATTTGCGATGTTGACCTGTGCATATACTTCTATTAATTTTAGGGGTCAGAAAGGGCATGCATTATAGTGGAAAACAGCCATATCCATTCCATGGTTATGCTTCAGATCTTCTAATAATGAGATTTAAAAAACCTGCAGAACCTTAATGAACAATGTCAGAGGGACTGAGATGGTATAGTTTAATTTTTTTTGGAAATGCGGGGCCCTGTAAGAGCAGACTGGCGAAGGGCTGGAGCCTCTGGACTGCAGGGGCTACCCTTGGGCTTGCCGCCCAGTTTCTGAAGAGGCAACCGATTGGCAAGCCTTGCCAAGAGAAAAAAGTGAAAAGCCTGGCTTACTGGGAACGCCACAGCGTGTGAGCTGTTTTGGCGGCTGCTTGGGCTCCTCTCGTGTGAAGCTCTGCGTCATGTCCCCAAGACAACCCTGACCTGGCTGGTCTGCACGGGGAGCCTGCTGGCACGCTCCCACCGCCCCGGAGTGGGACCTGGACTGAGGCACGTGTGAAAGGCTGGCTCTGTAACAGCACGTTTTCTGCCTGACTCTCTAAGGCACACTGCTTTGCCCGGTCGTTTTTTCTCAACTGAGAATGAGAAAAAAGGAGATACGTCCATTGCTTTATTGTCTGCCTTACAGCTATAATGACAGTGGTGAAGCATAGCACTCAAGGTATGGAGAAGCTTGTCCAGGAAAACGTTCTGTGAAGTAACAGATAACAAGAGATTTGTCATTGCCACTGGATTTTGCAGCCTAGTTTAGGAGATGGCAGCGCAGTGGATAAGTCTTTGGTCTTTACTGATAAACGAAAATCTGAAAATCAATATCAGTATGTATGTTAAATTTATTTATTCAATACAAATGCAAAATAGTTTCTTAATTTGTGCCTTTCTGCGTGTTGTGAGGTGCATACTGGAAGTGATCAACAGGATTTATTTGTATCTCTGGAAAATTATACACTGTGAATGCAACAACACATCACACTATCCTCATTTATATTTTTGTTTTACAGCACTTCCTGGAATTTGAAAACGCAGCAGTAAGATCTTTGATTTAAAGTGTTTTCTGCACAGGAAAAAGCAAGGTCAAAATGATATTTTTAAAAAACAACTTTTTAAAAGAATGGTTCTATCAGATTGGCAATTTTTTAAACCTTTTTGTTTTTAATGTGTATGTATTAGACTTAGAAGAACCAATTTCTAACTACATTTGGCTATTATCAGCATATATGAATGATCATATTTAATTTTTTGATTAAGTAGTATACTTTTTGAAGTATATAACAGTTTGATCACGTGAGAAGTGTGATGATGAGTCTTTTATGTGACTACAGCTTTTACATAGCTATAGTATAGGTAATAAATTCATTCCATATCAACATAGGAATACTCAGAACCTAGTAAATTCAGATCGGATTGGATGTACTAGTTTTTTATTGTTATTACATAAAAAAATGCCAAATGCTGATATTCAGGACATATCTGCTCTGACTTTTGAAGCAATTTTGGAATGCCTCAGACTTCAAATTATGTAAAAATAAAGATCCTTCACTGGAGCTAACTTTGCATTTATTTGATTCTGTAACGGTTGACCCTGGAAGGCATTGAGAGACCTTCAGTCCTCATGATCTTCAACGGGAGCTGAGGATTCAGGGCAAAGGAGGAGTTCAGTAGTTAATAGAAAGCGGCAAATAGTTCATGCTTTCCATTGTTTCAGCCAGTTTTTTTCGTAGTGAACTTGTACGTACTAGAGTAGATGACGCCTGCATACACTGTGATAGTACTAGTCATCCAGTTTAACCTGGAAGTCAAGTGTGATGCTGTCAGCTGAGATCAAATGATAAGAGACAGCGATATGGGGAGGACTCTTCTCCTATGTCATCGTAGCAGAAATATCACTGGCAGAAAGCCAGCACAAAATCTTTTTCTGCAAGAAAATGGCGACCACATTGAAAAACACACGTGCACCTACCCTCTTTTTTATACACGAAGATAGAAGAGAATCAAAGCCATTTGAAGTGTTGCAGATATGTTCTTTTATGGTGTGCTGCTCCACAACATGCACAGCATTTCCATTAGGGTAGTTTTATTTTCTGTGCAGTGTGGATTATTTGTAACTTAGTGGAGGTTGTAGGATCCTTCTAGAAGACTAAAATATTTTTGGTGCTGTTGACGTTTTGTTGTTTGTTTGTTCCCTTATTTGAGTTCTCAATTTAGAAAGCTCAATTAGAAAATTCTATTGGTAGATGGTTTTGGTATGACTCAACACTTCAGTGCATACGGTGATGAACTGAAATCTCGTGACTTCCTTTTTAAAATAATAATTAGGAATCTACAGCGTGAATACTCACAAGTCACTGTTCCCCTAGAGGTAGTACTTGCTAGTGGTAGTGCCACTTCACTGTCTATAGTGCGAAGAGAATTATTTGTCACTGCATAAAGATTTGCAAGGATGCGCCAGCCTCATGTTGCTAAAGTCTGTAAATGTTGTATTTGCAAAGGAAAAGAATGACCAACAGCCAGAGAAAAGCACTGGCTGAAATTTAAGTGGGGTTTTTTTGACTTTTTTGGAGTCCAGTCTGAACGAATGAATTCAAATTCATCTTAGGATACAAGATTTCTGTGGAATTGTGGCTTTAACTTCCATACTTGTTTCTGAAAACTTTCAATAGGTGAAACTTGTGTTATGTTTTCACTTTCTGGTGAAAATTCCTTTTGTGGTTTGTCTTTGGATTCGGTGTGTGTATATATATATATGGAATATATGTATATGTGGAATATATATATATATATAAAAAATGTATACAAACAGGCCTTTTTTATCACTCATATGGAAATTTTTGTTTTGTTTGTTCTTCTCTAAATTAAGAATAACTGTTGTACTGTAAACTGTCCAAACTCTGATACGGAATTTTAGCATCCTCTTCTTTTGACTAATGCCATTGATAAGAAGACGACAGTTGCAGTAGAGGTAGATATCTGTTAAGAGTTTTATGGAAGAGACCACCCCACTGTAGCCATCTAAGTTTAAAAAAAAAGTCTGTTAAGTAACTTAGATACCTATTTCTCCAATGTTTCAGAGTTTGTTGAAATGATGCTGCATTTAATCACTATTAGTAAGCAACAAAGTGGTGTCAGAAGTCAGCCTCCATCAGCAGCCCTTGGAAGCTTGTCAGGGAACCTCTTGGGGAAGTTTTAAATGATGTTAATAAATATTATAATAGACACATTTTTCTTGCATGACTTTTGGCCAGAATAGATACATTCTCTTGCAGATTGAGTTTACTATGGCAAGCAGTGTTCAGTCATGCTGGATAGAAAAATTATCCTGTGTTTTATTAGTAGTGCCATTTGGGTTTGTCTTCAGGTGCATAAAAAATTATATTTTAATTTTAATTCCAATATTATTTGGGGTCAGTACTTGGCCTGTTTTATAAGCATAAAGATATCTGTTAGCATTTCCAGTATTACCCTGGTTTGTGCTCTCCTCATGTAACTCCTGTTGTTTATAAAGGATATGAATAATGTGCAAATTTCTGATTTCTGTCTTCACTATTGCCAGTATCTCTGCAGAAGAGTAGGCTAAATGGAGCTCAGGTGATTATTTATTTTTGCTCTTAAAAATTACAGTGCATGTAATTAATGTTTCGATCCAATGGACTTTCTGAGGTCATCTGAATGCAGTTTATATGCAGATACAAAGATAGAACCATTCTGTTAAGTTCTATAGAGGAACTTACTCCTGGCTTTAGAAAGTCCATACCAGCTTCAGTGATTGACTTAGTCTCTTATTTATTCCAAATAATTTACTGTCACTTATCTCCTAATATCAGTGGCAATCCCTAGGAGATTTGGCATACGGATGCTAGGCTGAGCTACAGACTGAGAAGTTTTTACAAAAAGTGCAATCTTCTATTTTATTTTTTTTGCATTTACAAAGTCCATTCAATTTTTAGCATTTTTCTGAAATGAAAGAATTCAAACACTTTAAGTTGTCTTCTGGTGCCTTTCTTGCAGATTGACACACATACAGAAGGTAGATTGATCCTAGTAGCATTTTGGTAGCTTGAACATTAAGTTCACATACAGTTTCTGACAGTGTAGCACATTTCTAAGAACGTTAAAGGAGAATTACGCCGGTTGAATTTCCTCTAGACATGAAATAGAAAGTAAACGATCTGTCTTAATGCGTAACTGGATGTCACTCACTTTAACAGCAACTAGTCATCAAGCATAGGAAAAAAGGATTAACCAAAGGATATGTTCTAGCATATAGTATGGAAGTGAAGATTTGATTTGAAAAAACACATTTATAATGTAGTTTAAAAGATACTTGAATTTTATTTTGCACGATAAGTGCTGAGGGACCTTATTTTAGTTAATTTTGAGGAAGTTGAAGTTAAACCTTGTGGAATATGTAGAAGATTTTTTTTTCTGTTTCCAGTCTAAAATGGTTTCTGCATTCAAATTTAATTCACAAAATTTTGGAATCTTTAACAGCTAAATAAGCTTTTTTTTTTTTTTTTTAAAATGGATATATTTCTTCAATTTGCTCTTTTCAAAGACTAGGTATCCAAGTCAGGATAGAGTGGTATGAGCAGAAATGCTAAACATGAAGCACAATCAGGCATGTAGTATGACTTCTTTTGTTGGAAGTCATTTATCTGAAAGAAATAATATGGAGAACTACTTACAATTGAAAAGCAGGACCAGTTCAGATATTACTCCAGTCTTCCTAATATGAATCCTCCTTAAAGTTGATAGGAATTTTATTTAATAGATTTCAGGTATGAAACCTCATGAAATCAGGTGTGATTTCAGGTATCTGCTCATTTGATGATGTGTTTAATTTGTTTAAAAGGTGGAAGTCTAATTGCGGAACCATAATTTATTCTCCTGGTCACTTACTTACGTGCACAATTACAGCCAAAATATTTCAAGCTTTGTTTATGTTAATTGATTTACATCTGGCTTTTCAAAATGAAAAAGCAGCAGATCCTAAAATGCATGCATAAACTTTCATTAAAGGTAAAAATGTCTTTTTTCAAATTTTATCACTGGAAATCCTTCTGTGTCTTATTTTAACATCAGATAATGCAATGCACAGCTGTCTAAGTGTTGTCTATGGTGACTTCATGTCACTTTCTTAAGAAAGCAGATTCATAAAATGCCATTCAGAAATTTCAAGTCTTACAATGTTTCACTCTTCATATATGCTCTAGTTCAGAAGCGGAAGTCATATGAGGCACAGGAGTTACTCCACTCAGCTGTAATACTGTAAGTAGGTGTAGCAGTGGAGGAGCAATCTGTGTTTGCACGGCGGGGGGTATGCTGGAGCCCGTCAACATGTAAGTAGGCATTTGAATTGTAATTTTCTCTTGAGCTGGAGCACCGTCTCCCTCTCTTCGTTGATACCAGTACGAGACACGTGATCAGTGTTTGAAAGTGGCAACTTGACCTAAAATTGTATTATACATTCTGTGCCTCTAGCATGACTGGCTTAGACCCCCTGGTATGAGCCCCCCTCCCGAAGCTGGGGTGCTAAGGTCTGCGAGCGTGTTGGCCAAGCCCTTGCCTCTTATCGCTTTCAGCTTGCTGTAATAATGGTGGCGATGGCCTGAGTGGGTTACACATGTCTTTTCACGTGGATCCACTTTGCTGAGCTTCCTCAGCAGGGAATGTGGGAATGTTCATTCGGCAAGTTACGGAGTTTCCTCCGCAGGGCACGTTTGCTCAGCTGGTTGCAGAAGTACCAGCGCCTGCAACTGAGGTGGGAACAGAGCTCAAGCAGCCTGGTGGTCTTGTGTCCCAGGGACGGGGCAGCTCTCTCCGTGGTGCGGAAGGGGCTGCTACAGGGAATTGCACACACAGCAGCAGGTATTTTATGGATACTGTAAGCTGGCTGATACTCCATAATCAGAAAGAGCAAATATACCTTTTGTTTTTTACGGAAACAAAAGGATGTAATCTGCTGAAATAGACCTGTAAGTTGGACAAGGCGAGATTTTAGAGAAGATTTTGAAGGAAACAGTAAGACACAGAAGAAAAGGGGAAATAAGATGTAAAAGCAAATACACAAGAGTAAGCTGATTGCTTTTCATATAATTGATTTTTCCCTTGCAAAAGAAGAAGATATGCCTTATGCAATTTACTGCTGCCAGTGAATTTTTGGTGCTTCTTACACTGCTCAGTATCAAAAAGACTTCATGTTAAGTTTTCCATCTGCTCTTGCACGTAAGTATTTTCTTACATCATCTCCAACAATTCCATAGAAAACCAAGAGAAAATAGTTTCTCTGTCCCTGATGTCATTCATGTCTTTTCAGCTTGTTCTAGTGCTTTTCATGTTGTCCTCATCTTACACTTTTTTGTAGGTCATTTAATAAATTTTGGTTGTCTTATCCCTATCTTCAGTGCAATAATTTTTTTGCAGATGCTGTCTCTTAGGGATGTTAACTAGGATTCAGTTGCCAAGAATCAGTTAGCCCATAAGGTGTCTAGAGAATAATTTCTTTTGGTTACAAAGTAGGCTTTTATGTATATCCAGAGTGTAGAAGGAAATCATTCTCTGATGAGATATATTCTGGGGCATTAAGAAACTTTAAAAAAAAAAGAAAAAGGAAATACTGGATATCTTTAATTCTTTTGTATATTTTGAATGTTTTTTGAAACATTCTTGGCTTTAGTTTAGCTTTTTCAAAATAAAGAATTACAGGTACCTCTTCTTAACAAAGTAATTTGTGTATTTGTATGCCATATATATATATATATATAAAAAATTAACTGATCTTAACTGAATTTATTTGGAAGCAGTAATATTTATATTATACAACTTCCTTCAGAGGTCCTTATCCCATATTTCTTTGTCATTAAAGTCAGCAGAGTTTTGGCTGTCAAAACTCCTGACATTGTTATGTATAGATAACTTCTATAGAGACTTAGTAGTGGTAGCCTGTTTTGAAGAGTTACGTTTGATTTACGTTCTACTACTGGAAAACTGAAACACCACTTCAGAGGCTGAAGAGAAACTACTGTTGATTTATGTTATTGTGGCTAAGAAAAGAATACAGCTCTAATTTGCAAGATGACTCTGCATTGTAAACACGCTGACCCAAAGTTTCATGTGTTGTACATTTGTTGTAAGACAGCTCTGTTTTATTATTGGAAGTAATTGATGAGTATTTGCACAGCGCTGTAGTGTGTACTGTTACATAGGGTTTTTAGGAAGGACCTATGTGCTCAGCGTGGTGGGAGGGGCAGTGCAAGGAGATACTCAAAGAGCTTCTTCTGTACCTTTCACTGGGTCCAGTTTCTTAAAACATTTTAATTTTTGTATTTTTTTCCATCTGCCTCACAGAGTGTGCGATGGAATGTCACTTTATTATGTTTAGCCTTAGTGCTCAAGAATTTGGGTTGAGTATGTTGGTATCACTAACGTGCACATGGAGAGACGTGTATGTGTACAGCTACCGTCTGTTGCCTGATGGTTTACTGGTAAGATTTTTCACACATTTGGTTTAGAGAGGGCTTCAGTGCCCAAGGCTTAGACTAGGCAAGAATCTTCAAAGATACAAGTAATTAATATCTAGTTATAAGACTAATGGAAAATTGTGATGTATTATTTAAAGTCATTCGTTTCATAATAAATTAATAGAGAACAATGAAATAGCTTTGTATTAATATCTTGTATCATCTAACATTTAAAAATGAATATTCTCCCTGTTGATTTCTAATTAAGATCATTTTAGTGCACATCTGAAAAGTAGCTTATTAGAAATAAAAGTTGAGAATGAAAATTAAAGGCTGTAAAAATACGCAATTAATGGCTGGGATCCCAGATAACCAAAGATTTTAATAATACATATGATTGATCTCTGGGTGGCTTTCCTTTTTCTTGGCCACACAAAATGTAAAGAAGACCAACGTGCTTCATCATGTTTCATTAGGAAAAAACTAGGACATTTTGCAAGTATTTTTCCTCATTACTGTAGAGCATTTTCAATCCATTCAGAACCAAAATGATTCACATGTAGTTCCATTAAACTTCTTGTAAACACCAACTTTGTCTTTTTCCCATCGTTTACCTTGTATTCATTGGTATACTGATCAGATTCCTGTCATAGTTTCTCTGGAAATGTTGGTACAAAGAAAATTCTCATCCTGTGCACATTTTTTAAGTTTTATTGTTGTTCGAACTAGAAGGAAAGTATAACAGTGTAGATATTTTGGAAAGTTAAGGGTATTTTGTGATGAATATGATGCCAGCAAACTGTTGCTGATTGCAGATTCTTCCTCGTCAGTGTATTGTATTCTGAGTCAGTTACATCCATGTGCTGGGTATCGAAGCCATTTCACGTTTTTCTTAAAAGTTTCAAATAAAAGCTCTATTTCAAAGTAAACCTTAACTGTAGAAACACATGCTTGCAGATCATGAGAAAAATTTCAAGCAGCTCTGGTTAGCACTTAGAATAAAGGTTGCAGCGATTCATAGGGTTTATATGTCGTGCCTTACCTTAATCATCATCACTGTTTTATTGTGCTTCGTTTGAACTGTGCAACCATTCAGAAAAATCAATATTAAAATACTGATGTGTTGCAAATCGTATTTTATCCATGCAGTTGCAAGAGAATCCCTCTTTTCATGCATGCAGAAGTTCCCCTCTTTTTTTTGGCATGAGAGTTTGCTTCAGAGAATCACAGGATGGTTGAGGTTGGAAGGGACCTGTGGAAGTCATCTTGTCCAACTTCCCTGCTCAGGCAGGGCCACCTAGAGCCTCTTGCCCAGGACCATGTTCAGATGGGTTTCCAACCTATATCGTACTGTGACTCTTTTTTCATTAAATGTGGACAATTTTCTCTTTGTTAAATGCAAAAGTATTTGAGGAGCACCAACATGGTTTTAGCTGGAGCCTTCAAACTTAGGAGGAATAGAAGAGAATGAAGTAAGAAAATTTATTTTGAAGAGATGCCATCAAACATTAATACACTAATGTTAATTTTGCTTTTAAAAGATATTGGAGACATGAAAGATCTGGATTAGGAATGAGTTTAGAGTATTTTTCCTAGTGCTAGGAGTTCTTCTCTAATTCTTTTAAAATTTCCTTCTTTGACAGCTCATTGTGCTGATAAATGTGTCCACGGTCGTTGTATTGCTCCGAACACCTGTCAGTGTGAGCCTGGCTGGGGAGGACCCAACTGCTCCAGTGGTGAGTTTTCACCTGCTTCTGCCTGTCTCGTGCTCTTTCCGCGGTGTTGCTCTCTCTTTTGGGCAGATTATCATCGATCCTTGGGCTCCTGCCTTCTGCTCAGGGGGTTGTTCTGAGTTGTCAGGTTACTCGGCGTGACCTGATTTTTCTTCATTGACTTGCAAACATGTTACCCTGTAGCAGCACGAAATGTCATGAGCTATTTTGTGCTCAGGAACATGCCAGATAATACAGAACTTGGTATCTGGAGTAAAGTAGATAAAATTAGATTTTAACTGTAAGAAAATCTCTAATTTTTTGTTTTCCTGATGCGTAAAGAATGATGGTGCCAGGTCGTGTTTAAAAGCTAGGAGCAAAGCCTTCCTCACAACCCCACCCTCCTTTTTCACTCTGCCACTGACTTGTCCTTTTTTCCCCTCACTGTGTTCCCCTCTTGGCGTTATCAGTTGCCCGCTGTCTGCTCGGTCCCTTTCCATTTTGCTCTCACTGACCAGTCACATTTCTCCGCCTTCCTTCTTCTCCTTTGCCGTGAGAGCGCGTGCAGGAGACGAGGGGAGCAGGAGAGGAGCATGGAGGACAGAAGGCGGCAGGGGCAGGGCGGCACCTTCCCGGCTTGGCGTGCGGCTGCAGCCACGTGCAACCCCGCGGGCGGGTGGTCACGCTTGATGAAGAAATGGTGAAGAGCAAGGCCATCACACGCTCGGTGCAAGAACACAGCAAAATGTCAAAAACACGAAGTGAAGTCGTAAAATAATACCAGTTCACGACCTTTTTAGTCACTGCTGTTTTCTAGGCTCTTTGAGTGTAGAACCAGGCACTGCAGGCTGCAGTAAGGCCGCTAGGCCTGGACAGAGGGCAGAAACCCCTCAGTGGCAGGGCGGGCGTGTTTGTGCACTCTCCCTTCCTCTGTCGAAGGTAATCGTTTGTGCAGACCTCGAATTGTTATTTTTTCTTCCCTTTGCCTGAAACGGAGTTTCCCAGAGTAACTCTTGATTTTTTCATTCATTATAATTTGTTGTTTATTCCATC
>NW_009210680.1:40273-55179 GCF_000690835.1 Fulmarus glacialis
GTAAGGCCTTTGGAAACGTAATGTTTAGGCTGACATTACAACTATATACTTCGTTACAATCAGGTTCAAAGTGGGTCACTGCTAGTGACTGTCCACTTGAAAGGAACGTGTTTTAGTCAACAATAAAAAAATATATATTTATAATTTACATTTTACAGACCATTTAAAATTCTAATTCATAAACCAGACCTTGATGTCTTGCAAAGATATTATGCCGCTAGTTTACTTAGTATGGGATTCCTATAAAAATAACAACTATGAAAAACCTAGTCAGGTTTTTCATCAGCAGGACAAAAATAATATGGTTGTATTTTCACCCTCATTTTTTGCCGCTTGACAAAAATAGGGAAATGTCCTTTTTTTGCAAACAAGGTGCTATAGTGACTCTTCATCTGGAACTGATCTGTTGTTTAGGCAGCATATTTTGTGAAATTTGAGAGAGAAAGAGAGTGAATAAAAATAATTAATAATAAATTACATGAGGAAAAACTTAACCATTTAAAAATTACTACATTTGTTGTATAGTCTTTGTATATACTTACATGTGATTCTTTTCATAAACAGCTCTAAAGAAACACCAAGTTTTGCGTAAGGCATAAAACTGAAGTAGTTAGCCATGCAATGTTACTGTAATACTGATCTTAATCTAGTGTGCTGAATTGTCAAAAGAAATTGTCAAAAAATGTTATCTTCCTTTCTGAAAGCCTTATGTATCAAGCTCTTCTGTAACTAATCAAACATGCAGAAGAAACGTCTATCACTAGAAAACATAGAATGGGGAGATACTGTTATTTATTGTGATTTCCAAGTTTGAAACTTGCTGAAAGGGCACTTTAGATGAGACAGGAACCTCTAAATCTGTCTTTGGAAATAATCCTTCCTCTCACAGGGTTTTCTAGAGTCCATTTCCCTTACCTATCTGGTATAATTAATTTTGAATACATGTGCAGCTCTTTTCTTCTGCTTCTTCCTCAGCTGCTTGCCTTTGATTGCTTGTCACAGCAGCCTCAATAGCAAAAATATTTTCTGGTGTGCGTACACAACAGGCCAAAGCTGAAAGGGCCTTTGTTCATGTACCTTTGAACAGTGTGATCTCTGGAGAGCTTCTGCGTGACGTTAGAGCTAACTGGAACTGCCGAAATTTGTTTCGGATCGCTAGTGTAGTCCTAGGAGAAGGGGGGTAGGCTCAGGAAGAGGGTA
This sequence comes from Fulmarus glacialis, assembly GCF_000690835.1. Lineage (NCBI taxonomy): Eukaryota > Metazoa > Chordata > Aves > Procellariiformes > Procellariidae > Fulmarus > Fulmarus glacialis. The sequence continues at coordinate 41,474 of NW_009210680.1, forward strand.
TTTTTGTGCATCTGCTACAGGGACACATTTTGGAATTTATCCCATTCCATGTGGACAAACTTAAGAAAGATGTTGCTTTCACCAGATTGTCCATCTGAGTTTGAGCACTGCTGTTTGTTGCTAGCTGTGCGTGATTTCCTTATCCGTGTGTCTGAGAGCTACAGCGCAGATCAAACGGAATTGAAGAGCAGTGGATAGTGTTGGAAAGACAGTAAGTGATAGGGTTTTGGCTCTCTGGCACTGAGTTTTATTGTTGCTTGCCCTACGTAGGAGATTTTCGTATTTTACCTTTGACTGTATTTTCTGCATGATTCCCAACTTGATTAATTTTAGTAACAGAAAAGTACAATGAGATGAAATAAAGAGATGCTTTTTTAAAATAATAATTCTGTTGATATGGCAAGTTATTCATTCAAGAAAAAGACATGCAAATTGCCATACTGTAATAATGTCTATCATATAAACATTTTAACTATGTAACTATTTAACTGAATAATGGAGAAGGAACAATGATTACAAGGCAGGCAAGTATTTTTGTAAGGCAGAAACTCAGGGATGTAATGGTTACTGATAACCAAGTAAAATATTGTGACTGAAAGGGAGAGATTATTCTCAAAGTGTGAGATGTTAGGCAAACTTCCAAATGTAGTAATCTGTTCATTTTCATGGACACAAACGTGTCGGAAGCAACTGTTCTACCTAAGCACTAAACTTTTTGTAAAACTGCAGAACTAAACGTTTTCTTCCAAAGTACTATCCTTTCTCTGTTAGGATTGATTATTTTCCTTAGAAAGGAGTTTCATCTCTATGTTTCTGAGAACAGAGTTAGTCCTATTGCGGCATCTGTCCATCTGCCAACCCCCAGCTTGATTTTTATCTGTTGTTTCTCAGTTGTATTTACCCAGTGTGTTTAAAATAAATTTTTAAGCCGTATGCCATGGCTTCTATGTGACGGTCGCTTTCTGGGTGGTAGTTGCAGACAAGTGCTTCCTAAACGCTGTAATGTTCTCTCCAAAAATGACAGAGTGATTGCATGGCCTAAATTCATGCATTGTGCGGGACAAGCTGAATCAGCAAGCTTCCTCCCCTATCTTTGCATACCACCGTGTGCTGCGGCCTAATAACCTTTCCAGGGACTAAACTTCTTGGGAGACTCCCATTTCCTTCTGTAGCAACCATTACATCCTTTTTGTGACGAGTCTTATCCAGTTCCTAATAGCCTAGGTCAGTGGCTGCTTTCAATTTCGGGAGAAGAGGGATGAAGATTTGAGTAGACTACTGAGGCTGTCCTCTTTCAGTGCTTAATTCTAGCCCAACCCATAACTCTCCTCTCCATCGCATCCTCTGCCTTTCTCAAAACCTTGCATCCCACCTGAGGGGATAGGATTGGATGTATTCTTCTGTGAGTAAAACCTGAGTGGTGGTCTTGGAATTTGGCTAATTAAATAATACCTCCTTGGGGAATATTTCCCGTGTGAAATGTATTTTTTCTTCAGGCCTTTTCTTTTTATTTAAAGGACATATACTGTATTAGGCAGTGTTTGCTTGCAGTCAATTTCAGTGGGAGGTGATGAAGGAGGTGGTGATAATGCACACATTCTCAAAAGAAATACTACTTGGATTGAGAGATCAGTCATTTGCAGAACACTTCCATTCTAGCGGGAGAGATGACAGTCATGCAAAACGAGTTATTCTAATAAAGATTTATCGACCGAACACAGTAGTCAGGTCAATGACAAATGAGTGGACAGAAGACGTGTTGAACCTATCCCTTGGAGCGAGCGAATCAGCACAACCAGCGCGCTGTCAGCACCCCTTTGAAGAAGTGTTTGTGGACTGCAGGAGTTCATAGGTTCTGGGCTGGGGGCAAGGAAGAAGTTTAGAAAAAAGGACACAGTGGTAAAGATAGGTATGTTTATAGATTAAAAATGTAAACAAATAGGTTTTATTGAAAAACAAACAAACCAACACAGCCTTTCCCTCTCAAACTGGGTTATTGTTTATATCGAATTTTTAACTTGCATGTGTCAGATTGGATTGTTACATGTTATAAGAGTGTTTTTGACTGCAGGTTGTGTATAAAGCAGTCTTCTGTAAAAGTTGCTACACGTAGTGATAGTTGGCCGTCTAGATGTGTGGAGATGATCAAACCATGTTTTACATTTGTAGGTTATGTTTTCTGCCTGTTTTCTGCTCAAACCCTTGCAGCAGTATTTGCTGTAATACATAATATATGGGCCTGATTGTCAGTTTTGAATGTGTGTGCAAGATAGATACACGTGCAGCCAAACATGGAGCCCCACTAAGCAATCAGGACATTCACTTTGTTTTTCTTCTCATGCCTAGTAGTCCACAAATAATTCCTTCAAAATCAATAGGACACTTTCTGAATAAGCTGGAGCAGAGGCAAAAGGCCAAAATCAATATTACAGTGACTCATCTGCCATGGTTATAGCCTTCGTGATCCCCCAGCTGGCCTGAGTAGTAAAGCAAAAAGGGAATGACACGTTTTGGTGTATGACAAGTATGTTAGGATTGTTTGTGGAAATGTGAATAGGCATTTTCTATTTTTATTGCATTTAAATAGTCTTTTATTTGTTTGAATCACTGGATTTTAATTTGTAATTTGATTCTGTTGGTGATTAATAGAGTTTCATTGGGGCTATAGTCTGAGGGCGTAGGGGTAGAACAAGTGGAACTAAGGTGTAATTTGGCTCCAGGGTTTTATAAAGCATGAGACGAGAACTGGCTTTTTCCTTAACACAGTAAGCTGAGAGTTTAAAGCTGGCATCTCAGAGAAACATCTTCTTACCTTTAAATGCACTTGTTAAGGAAACTTCTAAGATACAGTAGCTCTGCTACTGTCTGATTTCCTTTAGTATCACGGGTGTTCGTAAAGTTTGCAGATTCCATGAAAATCTCACTGTTTTCTTCATGGGACTTGGCAGATGCAGAATATGGCAGAAACTGGATCCCTTGGCATAGCTTGTGAGAGACACTCACGTGAGTTACAAGCACTGCCAGTTTCTCAGTGGAGCTTATAATTTCCATTAACCCTGCAGAGGTGGATGTGTGACTATTTTCCACAGACACACTTGCACCCCAAGTGAAACAGCCCTCTCGATGTGGGTACCAGGAAAGGTGCCTGGGAGCATCTTGTACGCTCTGACGGCACAGCTTGTGAATCTTGAAGCTTCTTTGAGCTTCTTTGACCAAGGCATTGCTTTCTGTTTTATTTGTTTATTTATTTATTTCTGTTTATTATCAAAGCATTTTGACAAACAGAGCTTGCAAGATAGACTTAGAGAGCTAGCTCATCCTTAAGTTTTCCAAGCTATTCAGCAGGCTGTAGAAATAGGTTCTGGTTTTAACCACATGCTTACACCAGAAGGGCTTGATTCCCAGAACTGAGAAACTGCTAAACACACAAGTGAAACTGCAGAGTATCCTGACAGAGAGCTATTTGCTTTTATGGAAAATGTAGAGAAACAGCTCATTCAAGTAATGCAGAACTGCCCCCTGCCCCAGCTCCCAAATGGCCACTTGCGCAAATGCATCCTGTTAGCAAAAGTGACAGCAGGTTGTAAACAGTCTTAAATTTAACCTTTTCTTATTACATGTGTCTTCCCCATACTCTTCACTACCTTTAATTCTTCTGTAATTATTACTTCTGTAATTACCCTAACTGACTTCTCCTCAGTTTTGCTAGCTGAACTCTTTATCTTCTCCTCTAACAAGGCTGAATATCTTTGGGTTGAGAAACGAACCCACCAGCAAGCTAGGTCAGGTGCAAATAGGGAAAACAGATATTAATGGAAGTTGCCATCATCTTCATTGCTGACAGAGTCGCTACAGTATCATTATGGTAGGTGGTATCAAAATGCCCAGGGCTACATAGCAGCTGTGCTTTTCTAGAGTTCAGTACAACAATATATTTGAAATTGTATTATTCTTATGTTTAATATAATTTCTGTGCTATAAAGCGTTTTGGTTTTGAAGTTCTAGGGGAATTAATGGACTTTTTTCGGATTTTACGGACATGCTACAGTGTTTTGCTGAATTACAATTTCAAGCTTTAAGCAATACCAGAAGCAAAAATAGATTTTCTACAAAACTGAGTTATTAAATTTACTTATGTTGAGATTTACTGAAGGAAGGCTTTGCAGTAAATGGTGGTAGTTTTACTGATTTGTAAACATTTTCTGGATCAGAGATGCTTTTCATTTCTGCTTTTCACGATTTCTTAAACTCAGTATGTTTGTGGTGTTTACCTAAGTTGATTTCTTGAATAATATCTGTGTAATTTTTTTTTTTTCCTAGTAACAGTGCAAAACTATTTTCAGTATTGGTTTAATTTCAGTCTGCATTATGTATTGGCAGACTTATTTATCGTCAGTGGCTCACTTAGCAGGTTTTCAAGGATGTGAAGGATAACATATGTTGCTAATTTAAAGATTAAGATGACCTTCAAGTCATTGCAAAAAGAGAAAAGGCTAATTTATGGTCCTACAAGGGAATCTGAGCAAAATCGTGGATTTTGGATCATGGACAACAGTCCATTTTTTGCAGTAGAATCAGATTCTTATAATTTTGTAAGTTTTCCTATAATAGTGATTATTTTTAACAGGTTTTATCTCAGTAGCAAGATAAAATGAACACTAGGAGCCATCTGTGTGTGTTTTCCTTAGCAATTGTCCAACCTTGTCTTCTGATGTCCAAAGACTTTAAAGAGTCTTCTGAAATTTATGGCATGTGAAAGGCATATAGTTCCAGTCTTTTATAGGATCTGAAAAACACATTTTCATTGTTCTTCCACTTCACGGATCAAAAGGCTTTTACAAAGTAAAAAAGAAAAATGCCTAGATTAAATTAAAGCTTAGCATTTTGAATAAAAATCCTTCCTTATACACAAAACAAAAAGTAAGAATGAAAAATATGCCACAGGGTAAAAAGCCTACAGTATAACAAATGAAATGAGGTAGGAACAAAAGACTCAAAGAAAATCTAGATGTAATAGAAAGTGTGTTCTGAAAAAAACCACTACTATGCATTTCTGTGTCTGGGGTGTAGGTAAAGTAAGTCTTCTACTAAAAGGCATTGATATTTTATAGTTATGAGTGATTCTTTAAAGGAAAAAGATTTTTTTTCTGATATGCATGTGCATATATTTTCGTAACAACCTGAGGTGACTAGAACAGAGCATATAAAAAATATATGGTCAATAATCTCATGTTTTTATTAAATAAGACTTTAAAGGTTTTCTGAAGGATGTTTTTATTGTACTTTTCAGAATAACTGGCTTTGTTTTCTGGCTTTTTCGACTCATCTCTGAAATTTCTGTTTGCCGTGTTCCACATTTACTGTCTTGCAATCCAGGCTGACGTACAGGTTGATGTCACTAGGGGCTTAACGCATCTTGTCGAATTTTGAACACACTTGAGTATTTATAGCTTTCAGAATCAGCGGGAATTTACATTTATTTGGTTTAAATTCCAGTTGGGAGAATTATTATCTGTTTCCTATCCTGCAGGAATATCCTTAGGGAAACGAATGCCGTCAATTTAGATCCGCAGCTAACCAAATCATAATAGCAGAGGGTAGTTTCAAGAATACTCTCTAAACTTTCCCATAAGGATGATGTGGATTTAGATTAGTGACAACATTAATATTTTTGTCATGGTTTTTGCTTAGTGAATCAATGAATGTTGTTCTGAACACAAACATACTCAGAAATGAAGATCATTAAGAGTAGCATCTACATGGCTATGACTTTTCATGTCCTCATCAGCTAAGAGTAATTGAGGATCCATAAAGTATTATCCAAGTTTAGTTTTGTGTTGACCAAAGGTACATGATGCCTTAATGTAATATATGACCTATTTGACTGTTGTCATGGTATGTGAAATACCTTTTTTCCTGTCAAGAAGGACATCAATCCAGTTTTCTTACAAAATTTTGATCTGGAGTGTGGTGTACACCATATCTTTGCAAGCCTTCAAATTGTAATTATGGCAGTCTCTTTGGGCTAAACAGTAAACACATTTTCAGGTATGCAAAATACAAGATTCAGGTATGCAAAATATCTAACACATGAATTAGAATTAAATTTCCCTTCTGTTGACACTTGGAAGTTAGATGGGCATCTGTTGTTGATGGAGAAAAGGGAGGACTTGCCCTGGGTGTGTTTCCTTACTGAGGTCATCAGAAAAAGAATTGAGGTGAGTGGGTCTTACTACCTATAGATTTAAATGCTGCCTTCATAAAAAGTTATTCTGTTTTGTTGTGGAATTCGTACTGAGTTTCATCAGGTTCTACTTACTGCCAATTAGATATCCAAAGTATTAGTTCCACTAATGTATATATATGTTAAGACTTACTTCTTGCTTCTGGAACAGAAGGAAGAGTCATTCTTCCAAATGCTAAACTCTGGACAGCCTTAGGGCAATTTATGATAACAAGATTGTCAGTGGGCTACTCCTTTGGATAAATCAAAGTTTTCTTGATTTTGGCCTATTTTACTTACACTGGCTATGCTTGGCCATTAGTGGTGGTTATTGCCTGATAATCCAAGTCACTTGTGGGCCCTCCTAGAAATGTTACTCTTTTCTTATTTATATCTTCTGCTCCAAAAGACTGGAAAAACTAGGGCATGTTACAGTTGGTCTACTTTCAGTTGTAGATGATGGTCATTCTTGCTCCTTGGTGGACCTCATGGCTGTCCCTGCTGGGGATTTGTGGAGTCTTTCTGCAAGTAAAAATATGAACAGAAAGTTGTCTCTGCCCCAGAGAACTTATGGTTGAAGGAAAAGAAAAGAGATAACACAAAGCTGGAAACATACAGGAGATGAGGCAGGAAGGAAACACTGATAAATGACCGTGGCATGTAGTGGTTTTGACACACTTGCTGCATCAACTTTTTGCAGACTTCACAGGAAGGACTTACAAGGTAGGGATGTGGAGGAGGACATCATGGCAGTTTTATGGCTTGGGGTATGGAAAGCTATGCCAGGTTGTAGAGGCAACTTGAGAAGAAACAAGGAAGACGATAGTCTGAAAATGCAACAAAGGGGCTAATGTCAAGGGCGATGTAAATGTGGGGGTTGCTGTTTGGATACTGGTTGAGAAATGATAGATGAGGGATAGACCATAAAGGCCATGAAAGTAAGGACAAGGCAATAGAGATCTGAGAGTCAAAGGAGGGATGCCAAGGCAGGCACAAAGATTTAGACTTGTCCTTGATGTGACAACCTAGAAAGGAAAAAGGGTCAGTCAAAGATGATGTTGAAGTTATGGGCAGCTTCAGTTTGTTTTACATGCTAGAGCAAGGAAAATCAACTTTCACTTACTAAAGGCTGTGGCTCCTTGAACCTATCTGAAGAAATTATGTTGGAGTTTTGAGGAGACAGAGAGATGGGAATTCTGCATATTTGCCACTGTTTGCTTATTTTAAATTTGTACTTCACAATATTGCATTCCAAGTGAGGGAGCGTTCACTCTGTTTCTGCTGTTTGTGGTAGGGAATTTTGTTTTCAGTTGTTTTAAAAGACCATAAAAATATGTAAGCCTAATGCTGCGGTAAAAATCTCCTCTGTTTTGGCGACAATGGTACATATTTCCAGAAACACACAGCAGTGTGTGTTGCAGAAAGATGCGTAAGCCAGCATAAAATCTCTTTCTGTTGTCTTGGTAGTACGTACAAGACAGCTACAAAAAAATGATAGCAGGAGAAATAAATCTTAGTTTTGCTGTGATTCTTCACTTTCACTTCCCCATTAGCAAAAAAGACAGACAAAAAGAGAAGAAAGATCTTAAAAAAACCACTGCAATAAACATTGTCTGTCTTGAATATCATGGTATAAAGGAAACTGTAGCATACTTGAAAGATAGTTGCAGGTTAGAGTTTCTAAGGAGGTTTTTCTTCTGAAACGTTCTTTGACTTGATTTGATAGCCTTATTTTGTTCTCATTATAGGCCATTCTTTAGAGAAGTACAGAATTGTAGGTGATCAAGGTGGTTTGTCAGGAATAAACTCGGACTGATTTGCACTTTTTGTTGCCTTTTAATGAAATCAATGGGAAAAAAAACCCAGAAAAAAACCCTTACAAGTGTGTGACCACATTTAGTTAAAAATGTCTTTGTTTCTAAGGAGCAATAAAGAAGTTACCAAATTCTTCAGATATGTTTCAGATTATTATGAAAATTCATACCTTGTACTATAAAATATCAGGGCTCCCTCCATCCCAATTTGCAAATCACCAGCCGCTCACAGAAACCATGTGCATAAAACCACATCTAGCCCAGCATAATAACAATGTGCATTAAAGTTGTTATACTAGGAAATACAGAACTTTAAATCTTCAAAAGACCCCAAAACGATAGCAATTTGCATCACAGATTTCAATTTCTTCTTGAAGGTGATTTTTTCGTTGAATCCTTGAGCTTCTCTATGTTTCTAAAGTCATTGTTTGGCACTCAGTTTCAGCAACTATTTCTTTATGATGGTAGACCTGTATTGTCTTAGAGTTTCATACCATACTTGCTCATTTTAAATGAGGGTTTATACAATGCAATGCCCTTATTCCCAAAGGCAAACTTTTGCTTTCACTGAGTAGCCTTTTGAGAGACAAGTTCTTTGTCCTGTGTTTGTAGCAGTGTGATGTGCACAGCACATACTGTGGTGACAACAAAGATATTCCCAGATGAACAGAATGTGTAAAAAGAAAAATGACAACAAGATGTGGCATTAATACCATTGTGTTTGTTAAACATTTACTCTGATCCCTGCCCCCCGCCCAATGTACGGTGATGGCAGAAAAGACCCTGTGAGTCTACTACGAAAGCCGATGGGGAGCAGTACAGCTGGCTGGTTCTTCTGTTTAAAACAGAAAAACCTGAGGGTGAACATAACATATGTGAAAAGGGGAAGGAGAACAACTTTTGTAAGGAGGGTGCTCTGCGTAAAACAGAGCAGCATTAGGCCAGTTCTGTATGATCAACACAGAAAATTAACCCTGGTTTACTGATTGGATTTTGCATTTCTGCAGGATTCAGACTGTTTCCGGGAGTTATTGGGGCTGAAATGCATTGTCCTTGTGTCAGAATCATTCTGAACATGGAGCTCTTGTCTCTGTAGTTTGCTTCCCTTTCACATATACCCTGAGACAGATGATTTACAGCTCCAAATCTGTTCAGAAGCCAGTAGCTGACACTTTTGCGTGTGTGTGCATGTAGCATTCATGTATGCGCGTGTGCCTGTGACCTTGGTTCAGTCAGGGCAGTTAGTCTGATTAAACTCCAGCTGACAGTCTGTAACCTGACGATAGTCATTAACTCAAAGACTATCCCATTCCACCAGATTAGCAGCTGTGACTTCCAGCCCGGCTTTCTTAGGGTCTGAATACTAGGAAGCAGCAGAAATAGTCTGATGTAATAGCTGGTAAATTTAGCCTCCAAACCTAATTAAAAATAAACCAAACTCACCACAGGAAACGTTTCTACCCTTTGCCCTCTTCTTTTTTAACAATAAACTGAGCATCAGTTTCTGACAAATCAGTTTAATTTCCTATGGGGAACATTATTGATTATCAGTCAGGGGACTTAGAAGTAAAATATGTGATTTATCCATCTCGTTCAAAGTTATTATTTATTCCCATTAATCCTACAAATTTCGCCACAGTTCTGCCCATAACTCACAGATAGATGCTAGGCTGGTGACAGACCTTACGTAAAGGACTATCGTGCAGTCGTACTGTGGTGGGGCCACCGTTGTCCTGGTGGAATGCTTCACCATTGTGCTGTAGTGAAAAATTGCATAGTCAATATTTGTTACCCACCTGGCCATTGCCAGGAAAACGGTCGCGAGACTGGAAATCCTATCAGCTGCCATATGATGCTTTTTATTTTAATGATTTCCTGCAAACATAATGAGAAGATCACGCCAGCAAACTAATAAATTATTATGTACTGTATGGTACATGCCCTTGCAGTAAAATAGTCGAGAAAGGTTCAAGTTCACAGGCACAGCACGTTCACCTTGGACATCAGTAAATCTCCAGGAGAAGGCGGGGCGCATCCCAGAGAGGCAGACTGGGGATGGGATTGTAAAAAGAGCAGAGGGAGTACGAGGCCTCTGCTGCTTCACAAGTGAAGCGGTTTCTAGCAAGGCAGTCTTGGTGCCTGGGTGTTGGGTGCGATGGCAGCTGCGTGGTAGTAGATGTTTCTGGTCTATGTGGCTCTGAGACTCATTACACTGGGTCTTCAAGCAGCTGCATGAATGTTGTTGCACTGCACCAAATACCCCACTTCCAGCTATTGGTGAAAGAACACAAGCTCACACTTTTCAACCAAGATTAAGTCTTCTTTTGCCTGTCATGTCTTTATATCTAGAGCGTGTTCAGGCCACATTCATCCTTGACTGAGCTCTGCACTGGAACAGTCGTGGTCTGGTGATCAGTCTGAATTTTTCTGTTTATCAGACGTGCCAGTACAGGTTTTTTTAAATTTGGTTTTTTTTTAAATTTTTTAATTATTCCATGAGGAATGGCTGAAATTGAAATTGTCTATTTTGTCTGGGAGCATGAGAAAGACTGTTATCTGAATCCAGACTAATGTGTTAAGCAAAAAAGGTGTCTGCTCAATCATGACAGAACATGCTACTGTCTCAGACATCTCACCACCCATACATATTTTTATATATATCCTAAAATAGCTAGTTTCCTGACAACAATTTGAGGACTGGTTAAGCATGAGGATTACACTTTCTATTGCATGCAGACATGTTGAAAATAAACACATAGCAGTTCTGAATGAATGTGAGTTATAATGGGGAAAGGCAACTTGTGAGATGCTGTGTGCTGTAGACAGCAATGCGTTGTAGTATAGTCCGGAGCAAAACCCACACCTCTTCGAAGAGAGAAGCCATAATAAGATGGACAGTTGTTCTGTCAGTTTGACAGTTTTGCTGGGTGTTTATAATACATACAATTCTTAATGTTACTCTGTATTTTATTGTGTGTAGGTGCTCATAATATCTCCATTAAGGATGCATGTTCTAGTGACCTCTCCTGGAAAAAAATCTTAAGGAGTAGATTCTTTAAAAGACCCTAATCCCTTTTTATTCGTGTAGCCTCAGTGAACAGCTCCTATAGCTGAATAATTCCTACCCTGAGGAGGATTCTTGAATTACTTTGCATTAGTCTGGGAAAGTGTGCTTGTTCTCTGCCTGGCTTCTTTGCCCCAGGAGAAGACTGGGAGAACAATGGTTGTCAGTCTCCAAGAGGAGAGCCTGGGCTTCTAGTCGCTGCAATTGACGCTTTCCTGTTGTACTGCTTTTATCAACAGAACATAAAAATAAAATCAGGTCATTTGACCATATGATTAGCACATTGCTGTTGAACTCTAGGTGACCTTAATCTTCTGGCTTTTTACGGAACTCCGGTGTTTCTCACTTAAGAAAAATTTCTTCCTTAACATTAAGGTTTTTCTTTTGATGCTGAAATAACCTCTGAGTGGTTTGCTTATAGGGTTCTAATGGGCTGCATTGGGGCAGACAAGAAAAGATGCATTTGAATGATCATGAAGACACATGATATATATATATAACCAAATTTGTAACATCCAGATGAAGTTTAACCATATAATCGTTAATTTCTATGGCTTGGTGAAACACTTCTTGTGTTTTCTTTTGCCCTATCAGTATATTGCAAGATTGAAAAGGAAATATTTGCAATTATGTAAACAAGTAGGAACTTCTGGATTTGAAAAAATCATAATCTTATGTTGAGTAGGCTTTGCAACTTCCTTGTGGATTCAGACAGTTGTTTATGGATTTAGACTGCATTTTTTTACTTTTTTAAGTTAGCAAGACTCCTCTGTGTAAATGGAAGCTCACTGCAACCCTAACTGTTGTGTGACAGTGGAGAGTCATAATGAAGAGTTTTGACAATGAAGAGACTAGAACTTGCATTTACTTCACAGCTTCACATTTTAAAGTGTTTGCTTTTATGCTTAAGAAATTAATTTGTGTGCGTAAATTAAGTTCTGTCTGCCTGTCAAGATCCTTGAAGACCAAGGAGAACTGAGGATGTACTACATAACTGTTTCCATCGTATAAACTTTTTTTTTTTTTTTTTGTACTGTTGACTCATGGTATCTTCAGTGCAGTAACATGAGCTGTCATAAAACTGCTGTAAATTTTTCCTTCTACCCCTTCAGCATGTGATAGTGACCACTGGGGACCTCACTGCAGCAGCCGCTGCCAGTGCAAAAACGGAGCCTTGTGCAACCCCATCACTGGAGCCTGCCACTGTGCATCGGGTTTCAAAGGTTGGCGCTGCGAGGAACGCTGTGATCAAGGGACATATGGAAACGATTGCCATCAAAAATGCCAGTGTCAAAACGGAGCCACCTGCGACCACGTGACTGGAGAGTGCAGATGTCCTCCTGGATACACTGGTGCCTTGTAAGCAGCGGGTATATTATTCATGGGGGAGAGATACAAGTTTCAAATAGTGCTGACAAGAGAAATTTGGTTTAGATTAACTTTTAACACTGTGCGGTTGGTCTGGCTGCTGTGTAACGCAGGGAAGCAGGGCTGGTGGCTAAGAAGCAGCTGGGCAAACCCTGTTGCAGTGCACATTCAGATGTGTAGCTGAGAGAAAGCCCTCTTGATCTGGGCTGCTAAGTAAAAGCCACAAAAAGTAGCAGGAGGAGCTTCTTCATGACCACCATGGAAATGGTTTGGCTACAAGTTTGGAAAATCACATTGAAACATGGAGTTATTTGGCTTTGTCATTCCAGAATAGATTTTGAGCTTTGTCAGTAACAACGAATGAGCACCAACCAGTGTATAAAAAAATATCTTTTTAAAAGAAATAATTCCTAGATTGCCAGGCCTGTTTCCTTAGATTTGTTGCATGGATGTTATACAATATTCAGTGTGCGTCTCTTTATGTCGGACTGCTTTCTGTTTCCTACTTTTGGCTGGGAAAGTTAACGATAGCATGAAAAATAAAGAGGTGGCTGGAGACTTGGAGCTTGTGCCGAAGTAACGGTTGTCTCTGTTGTGCACCACCACCTCCCCAGCTGCGAGGACCTCTGTCCTCCCGGGAAGCATGGGCCGCAGTGCGAGGAGAGGTGCCCGTGCCAGAACGGAGGCGTCTGTCACCATGTCACCGGGGAGTGTGCCTGCCCGCCAGGATGGATGGTAAAAAAACTTTCTGAAATTGACACAACCCCATAAAACTTCCGTATTTGTAGATTTCGGGCAGTGTCAGAGAAGGGTAGCAAATGAGGATAGCAAATGCAGTCTGCCTGTAGCCAGGAGTAATGAGAAACATATTTTAGCATAAGGGACGGGAATAAAACACTTGCAAAACCATCTGTTACTGAAAATCCTCCAGTTCTGTGCTGCCTTTTTAACCATATCAGATTCTGGGAAGCACAAGACATGAATCGTACTGTGACCAGGCAAAATCCTTTAGATCTTGTCTGGAAGTCATTAATTTCTAGATATAATTTGATATTATAGGGAGGTGACACCATTATATATTTTAGCAGTTACTTTTGTGCCTGTTTTCATATGTATGGTATGCATGGCAAAACCCCCAAACTTCTAGATCCTGTGTTAAATGTTGGTGATGGAAAAGGGACGTCAGAATTTTGACATTATCTTTAGACTTTCTACCTTTATGTTAGTGGGTAGGGAA
>NW_009210680.1:55200-102497 GCF_000690835.1 Fulmarus glacialis
GCAAGTAGCCTCCCCGACTACCAGGCTGCCAACTCTCAGTTGGCAAATAGTGGAGTTGGAAGGTGATCAAAAGGCTGGACGGTGATCAAAGCCCAAATAATTTCTTTAAATATGTTTGTAGATAATATTTATCAATAGTATTTGTTAATAGTTTTTTCTATTTAAATGTCCATTTTGGGTGAAAATCCACATTTACTGAACTTCTAAGCCTCCCCGACTACCAGGCTGCCAACTCTCAGTTGGCAAATAGTGGAGTTGGAAGGTGATCAAAAGGCTGGACGGTGATCAAAGCCCAAATAATTTCTTTAAATATGTTTGTAGATAATATTTATCAATAGTATTTGTTAATAGTTTTTTCTATTTAAATGTCCATTTTGGGTGAAAATCCACATTTACTGAACTTCTAATTATCTCATGATAATTGAGATATTATATTGAGATAACCTGTGGCAGAGGTCAGTTTTTCGCCAACCAGAGAACATAGCTATAAATCATCATCTCTGTTTGTGTGTTTGAGTAGCATCACTCACCTGACTACCTAACTTGGATTATGGCCATTTTTACTATTTATTCCACTTCATGTTAGAAGAACGACATTATTGGACATAGAATACAAATGTTTGCATAAATTCTTGACTCCCTTTATCTGCCTAAATACAGCTAATGAAAAATGAGATAGCATATGAAGCAGTGATGGAAAGTTTATACTAGTGTGTGTCTTAACTGATAAAGTACTGTTTAGCTCATTGACTAATTTTCCATTCCAAGTAGTTATTTAAGCATAACTCTTTGTTAGTTTTAGATTTTTCAATTCTGTGAGACACAATTTTATCATTATAACCTTTTTTGCTTTTCATGTAAGGAAGGTTTAAAGTAGCCGGGTATAGATTCTGCAGTATCTTATGTTAGCTGACATACCTGCATGTTTTTTGTCTGACATGCCTGTAAATATATTTTTCTTGAAATGGCTTCTTGAAAGTCTTAAGATCTGATGCTCCCCTCACTACACAGGTGTAATTAATTCCAAGGGTGTAAATAGTGCAGAAATTCAAAACCCGTTGAAGGGAAGCAGACATCCTACCTTTTAAGATATGCTGCTTTCAGTGAAATTACAAACAGCTTTTCCTTTCATCAGAAAAAAACAACTTATCATAAAGTAGTATAATTGGGACATTACAGCAATTACTGATTTCTACACCGCTACTCACTGGAGGGCATTTTGGATGTCTTGTTATATACTACTCCTGATAAATAAATTGGGAAGAGCTTGACATCAATTGGTCTTAAATGTCTAAGTGTTTTCACTGTTGCTTAGAGATAGTGTTTGTCATTAGCTTTGGCTTCCAAAAGGGAAATCCTAGAACATCATTCCTCCAGTGCTGAAACATACCCCGCATTTAAAGCTGGAGAAAAGTCTGGCGTTTCCAAGATCAGCACTAGATGACTGACACGAGATCTCCTTGATCTTCCTTCATGACAAACCTTTCTCCCTTGTCCATTCAAGCTGTAATTCCAAATCTAATATGAAGATTTGTTTTCTGCACATGCAGGGCATGGTCTGTGGTCAGCCTTGTCCTGAGGGTCGTTACGGGAAAAACTGTTCCCAGGAGTGCCAGTGCCACAACGGAGGGACCTGTGACTCAGCGACAGGTCAATGCCATTGCAGCCCAGGTTACACAGGGGAACGGTAAGGAAAATTTATTTTTGCCAGACTGCTGAACTTGCAAGGGGTCTGCTACAATAGAGAAAGTTAAGAAGTTGGTAGAAAGCAGAATGAAAATATCTGTAATATGATTAAAAGAGTCTTCTGCAATGTTTGCCATGTCAATTAGCTGATGCTGGGTCACAAATTAAAACTGCCTATGTGATTACCCTTCTGTGAGGAACTGCTTGGTTTCAGGATTTTCCTGCTGTGGCCCATGCTCTGGCAGTGTCTTGTAGGTCTTCACTTGAGTGGCTTGCAGAATGACGCAGTTTGGGGTATGGTGAAGAGATGAGGAAGGAAGCTCTTGGTTTTGTCCAGATGTTTGGCAGTCATAGTAGCAAGGGAGGCTCGTTCGGTTCCTCTTCAAAGTGAGCAAGCTGGAGAGTTGTCTCCTTAAGTATTTCATTCAAATGAAGAAATGAAACTTCTCTGTTTTCTGACTTGACTGTTAAAAATCATCTTTGGTAGATTGGAAAGATAATATAGCAAGACATCATTTTTGAAGGCAGTGGAAAGTGATGGAAGAAGTGTTTCCCTGCGTGTATTTCAAACGGCATACAACTGATTTGCTGAAGTCAGCAGCAGCTTAATCACTGGGGTCAATCCAGGGGATCTCTGCCCACAATAGTAGGTATTATAACCATATGCACTTCCCACGCGAGTGTTCACAGGACATGGGGAGAGCTGTGCCAGACATAAGGGGAAAAAAAACCTCATGAGGAAGAGAAACAATCAGTCCAGAGCCATTTGGATGCCAAAATTAAATTTGCGTCTGTGAAGAAACAGTGCAGAAGGTGGTAGATGTATTTAAAGAGACACAGACAAGTCAGCAAGGAAATCAAAGGAATATCCACATGAGAGTCTACGCACTGCACTACACTGGTGTTTCTAAACGCAATTAAATTTTTTCTCTTGGAATTTAAATCTGACTTTAGTCTGGGATGCCTTACAGGCTGCAGCATTTTGGTCACTTTTGCAAGTCTGAGCCCCCTCTTTTCCTGCAAAACAGGCTGTATTTGCAATTCTTTTGTTTTTCAAGATACTCCAAGGGCAGGAGTGGGTCAGAAGCAAGGTTGTAAGACCTGGTTCTTATTTCATGTCAGTGGACTGGCAAGGGAGGGAAGTGTTACAAGAAATGTGTGGGCATTGGTTGAGCTAGCACATACATAACCAGCAGCAAAAAGGATGTTTTTTAAAAGTGCTAAGCTATTCTCAACTTCTGTGTGTAATTTCAACAGTATTTGTCTGAGATTTCAGTGTGGTGGTGATTCCTGGAACTTGGTCATACAGCAAGAAAAAGGGGACTCCTAGAGCATGTAACAGTTTCTAGGTGATCTGAATTAACACAAGGGAATCTAGTTTAAACTACCTTTATAATTGTTCTGTCTAATACTTTTTGATCGATACCTATCCTCACCATGAAGTGGAAAAGGGTCTTTCAGAAGCTGATGAAGATGCAATTAAAAAAAAAAAGATTGCAAGGTTAAATTCTGTCTAATTTAGCTGGGATTCCTGATTGTCATTTGGAGAAAATTCATTCTCAGCTTTATTCGTATAACTTCATTAGGAAACTTTTAAACAGGGTTATTAGCTCTATTGTTATGCTACACCTCTGAAGGAAAGGGGATTCTATTGCTGGTTTCAGTCAGGGCAGAGTTACGAATACCTTGAAACTTCTGGATAACAGTATCAGATTGAGGCAAACACTGCAGAAGTGTGAAATGAACATGTATACCCATTTTACCTCAGTCAGAGGGCTCTGCTAAATTCTGTTACATTTTGCAGTGCCTTGTATCACGTGTCTTTGAAATTCTCCTGTAATAAATCACTAGTCATATAAAAAAAAATTTTAAAAAGCCAAGTATATAAGAAAAATGGAAAGAGACCACCAAGGAAATTATTTTATGTGACTGGGGAAATGAGCAGGTTATAAGCTGGTAAAACCAGCTTAATAACGTGCCATATTATCAAGTAATATTTTTGTACTAGCTGTAACTTGGTAAAACTTACAGGTACCCAAACTGCAGAAGATGTATATGCCTGATACCACCTGTTGAGTTCACAGCACACCTCAGGACTTCAGTGTTAGCGTGTTCTGGCCCTAAAGCTTTGGGATTTAGCCGTTTTGTCTTTTTGCCTATGTCAACGTAATTCAGAGTTTATAGGATGCTTATATTGAAAAATACGTGGATTTTCCCTGACACATAAGCTATGAAGTGTTGTCATCCTTGGCTCTGAGGCATGAACCTGTTGAGCTGAGAGGTCTGCTCTCATACATATAACCAAATATTTTAAGTGCACTTAGCACTGGAGCCTTTGTGGAGTAATGCTGTAGTAGTACTGGCATTCCGAATTTTAACAATTCACTTATAAAACACACAGAAGTTAAACCTGAAAACATCAAACTCATATTGAATCTCTTAAATACATCACCAAATGAAATTGCTATTTGGAAACTTATTAGTAAATGAGTTGCAAGTTTTAGAAGCAGGATACTGAAAATTGCCTTTTAGTAGTCAGGCTGGACAGCTAAACGTACAGTCTGATCTTTAGGTTAAATAATGTCTTTCATATGTAAAACATTAAGGAAATAAGACTGTTAGCTAAAGTAGCTATCTTCTAAAAGCTCTGTGAATGAAAGAGGAAAAGTTCGGTGAAGAAGTCTCTTTATTAGGATATATTTTCCTTAAGGAGCAACAAAAATCATTGCTACTCTCCCATATGGGTTGAACTCAAGCCTTTACTAATTTTCGCTTTCATCTGTCAGAAAAGTGAGATGAAAAGAAGGGGTTTGGGTTCCTGAAGATTTTTTCCATGTCATCCTATCAATTTTTGAAGGGCAAAATCAACAAAAAAAATAGGTTTAGAGTGAAATTCTTAAAAGAAAGGCATTCTGGAAACATCATGTGTTTGGAAACACAGTTAGAGAGTATTCTTGTCAGAGACTGCTGAGCATGATTGCCAGGGAACGTCCTGGCCAGAGCGTCTGCGGAGGCGTGAGTGTCTGCTGGCTATTCACGCTATTGCTAAGTGGAGAATCTAGATCACTTTAAAAAGTCACAGATGGATGGATTTTGAAACTTGAAAATTTATTCCTTCATACTTCAGGTCTGATTTAAGAGGGTTTGGTTTTGTTCTGGTTCCTGAATGCGAAGTGCAACAGTTTGTGTACGCACGTTGTCTCCTTTGCTGGAGAGAAGGGAGACCTTTTCCAAAGGAATTTGCAGAGCCAATGTTTTTAAGCCTGTCTAGCTGAGCAGCAAAAGAAACCAGAGAGACAGGCACTTTCAAATATGAAGTCATATAAATTCCTGCTCTACTTAAGAGACGTTTTAGACCAGTGTAAGAGAGTCCTCATAAACTGTATTTCCCTTAAATCTCCAAAAGCTGTAGTTCATGGGAAATAAAACTAGTTTATATTTGTTTGTTTGTTTTTCTCACAGATGCCAAGATGAGTGTCCAGTGGGGACTTACGGAGTGGAGTGTGCTGAGACCTGCAAGTGTATGAATGGTGGGAAATGTTACCATATTAGTGGTGCCTGTCTCTGTGAACCAGGATACACCGGAGAGCACTGTGAAACAAGGCTTTGCCCTGAGGGAATTTATGGTCTCAAGTGTGATAAAAAGTGTCCCTGCCACATGCCCAATACCTGGAGGTAGGCTTTACATGCTTTAGCCTGTTTTCTTTTTCTATATGGAACATAGAAGTCCGAATATAATCTGAAAATAAACATTTCCTGACTTTTCGGGTACTTTCATGCAAATTGAAGCAGCTAAAGACTTGTAAGAGTATTTGGTATTCTCTAACCATATCAAGAAAAAAAAACCCAACCCAAAAGAGCTTCTGAATTTTACTGCTTGCAACTATATTTAATCTTAATATTCACTGCTCTATTTGGTCTCTGACCCATGAAATAAATGTTAAGACAAAGTGTGACCTTTTTCTATATTTACCATTATAGTGTTCACTGTATAAAGTCAGTATACATCATATGTCCCTCACGTATTCTGGTGTACTGTTGATGAGAAATAACTGAATTGAAATCAGTGGATGTATAGTCTTACGAGTCGGGCATGAGAGGAGAATCCACTTCTCTCTCTCTTTCTCTATGTATACATATATAAGAATTGGTATCGGTGACTGTTTTAATATAAAATATCCAAAGCCTTACCAATTGTAAATCTAGGTTTCAGAAATACTTTTTTTTGTCACTTAAATTATTTTTCTAGAAAGCAGGTAAAATCTGATCCCTGGAAATCGAATGAAAATAGTTTTCCAGTTGGCTTACCTTTTACAACTCTCCTTATTCAGGCAGAAATGACCCCTATCTTTTGAGTTTTGTGTGTCTTTGTGGATTTTGTAGTGTTTCAGCATATTGTTACGAAAATCTAAAAACTAGCAGTTTGGAGACAAACTTTCAGCTGTGAGGGAGGAATGTCAGATGTCAGTTGAGGCGAGCCAACATATTTATAGAACAATTCTGGACAGCTTTCTCCTGTTACAAAACACGGTTCTTCTGATGAAATACTTTGGTCAGTGTGCATTCACTTACAGTCACTTACAATTAATTGCATTACTAATCACAGTACCTTACAGTACCTTAGATAAGGTTTGTGAGCATAATCCAAATTTTTGCTGTTGAAAATAGTTGTGAAAGAAATTTGCAGAAACTACTGACTGTCACATAGAATGGTGCTGTTTGTTGTATGTAAGATGCACTTTTCCTCATAGATAAAACAAAAGCCTTTAGTCAGAATTTAGCAGTGATGTTAAAGCACTCAAGCACATACATGGAAATACCTATTCTGTTAGGCCTCTGTGAAAAATTACTTTGTGGATTGTCTGAGTTGTTCAACATACCTTTCATTGACAAACCATGTGACAGCAAACTGAATTCTTTTTCCTTTCTATTCATATGCTTTTACAGTTGTGTGCTTGCATGTCTGCTTATCCCTTTTACTTGAAATGGCTTTTGAAAAAATACAGAGTTTTTGACATAAAATCAAGCAATTCATTCTTTGGGCAATGCATTCAAGAATAAGTGGAACCATAATGCGGACCTATCTAGCTCTCAAATTATGCTAGTAGACCAAATACTATTGTATTATGAATTATGGTTAGCTGCTTTCCTGAAAATTTGTCTGCAGACTGTTGTAGCAGCCTTTTTTGACAGGAACGCGTTACACTGTATAGTATTTCTGATATTATAGGGATTACTTGTGATTCATGTTCAACACAGCTGTTCCTTCATTTATACTGCTGGAAGACAGCTTGTGGTCAAATCAGATCACAAATGTTCACATGTAAACAGCAGCATATGGCTGGCCTTTTTTCAACATTTTCCCCTCTGTATGACAAATCAAAAGGCACTTAACAGCCCTGTAGGTGCAGGAGTGTATTTGCAAGGGCATAATGATCGCTGTGAGGAAAACAAAGATTTTCATGACTTCACAAGTGTATTTTTCATATATAGGTTCCTTCCCCTTGGGTCAGGAAGTGATTAACACCACCAAATAACAGAAATCAGAGGGCATCTGAGTAGTGGTATAGAAGCTCCCTGCGGACACTTTATGCCTTTGAGAATCTTTTGAGAAGCCAGTTGTGTCTGGCTGTCTTCATCTCTCACTAGATATCAATCAGTGAGGAGACAACTTCTTAAGCACATCAGGCAATATCCTTCTCCCTTACTTACCTACCAGAAGTACTATTTGGGCTGGCTGTGGCCAAAGAGTCTTCTTCATAGCACTAACCCATTTAGCAGCAATGTAACAACCAATAATCCCAGGGCATGAAAAAGGGAGTACAATTCCTTCTTCAAATACACTTTGTGAGTCTGTAGGTCTAGGATTCTGTTAGGACTTCTAGGGGCCCTGGGGTCGTAAAAGCTGTTTTCATCTGGGTATCACCACTGGTTTAGATATCCTCGAAGAGGAGCTGTTGGTAGGCTTAGAGCCCTAGGTTATTACTTATGTTCTTAGTATTCATAGATATGGAAATGAACTAAAGGTTAGTTAAAAAAAATACTTAGCACCTAAAAATATTGCTGTAAAATATGTGTACATAAGTTGCAGTATACAAGTATGTCTAGCCATTTTCTTCAAATACTTAAAGATACAAAAACATTATGACACACCATAGTTCAAAAATGTATACATATTTCTATTACTGTTTCGTGATTGAGGAAATTGCATCAAAACAGCTTTGGCAAGAATTCGTAATTTGCATTTTGGGTAGGCTAAGCTACAGCAATTTCACTGCTGCTGTTGGTTGATGGCAGCTTCTGGGGATGAAAGGCAAGCCCATCCTTGTTATTAATTGTATCAGTAGCCTCTATTAAATGCTTTGTAAAGGGTTAGATACAGATATGCTTGAGAGATTTTATTCTTTTTGAGGGGTCCAGAGGACAGCAGCAGGTAACAACCCTCTTGTGACAAGAGTTTTTTCACAAATGGTTCCTCTCTGTTGCATCTTTTTATGTATATGAAAGGATTTGAGCTAGAGTGTAAGAAGCAGACCTCTGTTCTGTGTGACTAGGTGGCATTATCGATTTTTCCCTTTTTACTCGATAGTCATGAAAAAAACTAGAGTTAGTGTCTGCTGGCTGAGACTGAGACCACATGAAACACGCTTCCTCAGTGGGGTACAATAGCAGCTCTGTGAGCTGGTATGAGCAGACACATGTGTCCCTGCCACTTCCATCCACAGTTTATGGGGCTTACAGAAACTTGTCATTCTGAAGATCCAGTTTGCAGGAATGAGTGAAAAAGACGTCGACCTGCCTTCGTCAACAGTGTCACTTTGTTTTGTAGAGGAATGTTTTTCTAGCTTAAACCACTTTTAGACTGGGTTTTGTCATGCCTTTACTCAAGTGACACCTGATGATCATTCAGAAAATGTAAAAAGGGCAGACTGTAGCTGCGTATTTATCTAGAAGATTTAGGGAGGATATTTGTTACACCTATGTTACAGCACATGCACTGGTTTCAGGTTGATCTCCAAGTTAAGTCTGAGATGTTTTTTTTTCTTGTAAGCTTTTTCTGGTGATACTCCACCACTGCTTCATACCTGTAGATAAGATCAGCTGTGGTCATTCTGTATCACCAACTAATGTGGTATAGTTCAGGCTGAATTAGGGTGTATTTATGACATGAGCTCTAATGGGGTTTCTTTTGTCTCATGCTTTTTCCGAGATATGTACACAGGGTTGAGTGGAATTTTAGGGTGTGATACATGCTTAGTTTATTCAGTCTGGGTATGTTTTTAAAGTAAAGATCAGGGCATCTTGCAGTTTTGCATTTTTCTAATGGACTTGTATGTACATGTAGAAGAGCTTTTCATGGGAATTTTATATTGCATAGGGTGCTACAGGATTTAGTTGGATATTGTAATAGTGAAACACCTATTTAAATCATATGAAAATCATTAAGTTCATCTAAGTCCTTCAAATATATAATATCATCTATCCACAAGTATTTTTTTCGTCTCTGTACAGAGTAGGGTTGTTTTTCCAGAAAGTGTGAACAAAAGACCAGGAATAAAAGCGGATGTACTGGCAGTATCTCTCAACATCTCTTTATTTCCCTATCTTAATATATAAATGTTATTGCCAATTAAGCTAACTGCATGAGAACCCATCAAAAAGCTTCAGAAGTGCTCCAGCTTCCTACATCTAATTACAAATTACGGAATACTAATTTTGGTGTCAATCAATATATATGCAAGTATGCCTTAGTAACACTCACTGGGGGGTACAGAATATCAATGCCTCTGCTTCGTACCCAATGCTTGTTCATGCGTGTGGTCTCCCCCTCTCCTGAAAGCAAAAAAACCCAACAAACAGTACTGGGATTTATGTCTTAAAATGACAGTACTACTAATTTTATGTTATAAATATATTCTAATTCATATCGTAATGACTATTCAGTCGTGGACTGAAAAATCTTTTCATATTCCCTGCCCTGTATTCTTCCACTGATAGTAAACATGGGAATTGGGTCCAAAATGCCGCTGGGTGCCTACAGGAAGTTAGGAATAGGGGACAAATCTGATTATCTTGCTGCATCATGTGTTTTCATAATTTTGCACGTATTTTATATGAGAAGAGTTCCGTTTCAACTTATTTCATGGCAGGGATACTTATAACTGAATAAATAACCAGGACCGTTGACTGTGAACACCATGAGTTTTGAGCTATTTCTGCATATATCATTAGTTGAAAAGACCTTTCCTCTCACTTTATGTAAACCAGCTTAATACTGTCAAAGAGATTTTAATATCTTCAGGACCCCCAAATCGTTATGATGTCGTAGTGTATGCAATAATACATAGAGAGCAGAATGCATAATGACATTCCAACCTTTATAATTCATACTTTCCTTGATCAGCAGTATGTTGTCAGTTGGTTGTATTTGGCCATAGGAAACTCGTAGTTTGACAAGAGCAGTTGCAACTAATACTGCATTCCCTTGTTATGTTGCAACTTTTTCAAAGAATGTTGTTGTTACTTACAACACCTGAAAGTGCAGTAGGTATTTTTTCAAACTTTCAAATGGTCAGAAAAATACTCAGTTTCAAACATACCCCCACAAAAGGAGTCAGCAAATCTTGCAAAATCAAGCTCTTGTCATTTAATGCGTCTGGACCAAGGCACATTTTTTTTTCCAGCACACTTAAAGGAACTTCACTTCATTCAGTGGCAGACAAATATCTTTAAACAGTCTTCTCATTGTAAATATATTGGATTTGGATATTAAGGCTTTCCTTTGGTGAGAATTAAGCAAGTGCTTTGTCTGCCAGAGTGCTACAGAGTACCCCATTGTGTCCACTTTTCCAGCACATATATCTTTGCACAGCTGATGATGTCCATTTGTTATGAGGCAACAGCTGTCTGACTGGCCCTTCAATGAAACTGCTGTTCCAGGTAGGGACAGCTGGTCTGCCACCAGGTATGGCCAACACAGGGGAGAGATACTCTCCAAAAGTTCACTGCTCTGATGGTATATCTGACTTCTGCCCAATGCAAATGATTTTGTATCATTCCTGGAAAGATGCCAGTTGTCCTCTTTTCAGCCAACGATTTAAAGAAAAGAGTGTGCTTGCTTCTCATTGGGTGCTGTGTTATTATTTTGTGTTGGATGCCATGCTATTTTATAGAAGTACCATATTCCTCAGACAATACGCTGCTGAATTTGGGCAGTGTTATGAAAATGATGCTATTATACTTGGAGTGGAAACCTAGCAGTACATTTTGGGGAATTTAATGGTTTCATGACCTTAATATTTGTAACTATGGATATCTATTTTATGGTAAAAGCTGTGTTTCAGATAGGTTTATTTTCAACTAGCTATAGAAAAATGATACCTGTTCTTTTCTTTCCATGTCCTACCAAAATGTCTGTATGTGGTATGATGTTGCATTTCTTATCTTAATTGGCATGCATATATATATATACATATACAGAACTCTTTGCTTTTGTGGTTTGGGGAGTAAAACCATCTCTATGCATAGCATGCAAGATCCTTTGTGCGACCTATCTATAACAGCATTTTGTTCTCTGGGAAAAAAAAAATTGATGTCATGTTTAGTCCTGAATTATTTATCCTTTCATCCCCTCCTGGCAGCTGTCACCCTATGTCTGGGGAATGCTCCTGCAAGCCTGGCTGGTCTGGTCTCTACTGCAACGAGACATGTTCCCCGGGATTCTATGGCGAGTCGTGTCAGCAGATCTGCAGCTGCCAAAATGGTGCTGACTGCGATAGTGTGACTGGAAAATGCACCTGTGCCCCTGGATTTAAGGTAAGTAAGTCTTACTTTCACAGTCCATTTTCGGCTCCATTGCCTTTAGTTAAGTGCCAAATTCTTCAAGATGCCCGTGTCCTTTGCCCACCACAGTAAAAGAGAGATAAGGATATTTAGGTACTGCTGGATATGTTGTAACACCTTTAAAAGACAAAATTTGTGGTTGGTTCTCGGTACTGAAGTGAAGCCATTTTAAGAAAGAAAAGTTAGTTTCTTTGTAAGACATTGATAAGAATGAGGGTGTGCTGTTGAGGTGTAAATAAAGGAAAGAATGGTAGGTTTCAGTCATTATCTTGTTGCACCAACTCCTCATCTCCATCCAGAGAAACTCTAGACAAAGACATTTGTTTTTACAGTTTAGGACAGATTATTTTGCAGCTTTTACACACGTTTGCTGTTACCTATGCATTGGATGCTAGTCTAACATAGAAAACATTTTACAGTGTGACTGTTCTTCTAGGAATAATAACTGTGAAAACTGCAGCCAAATTAATTCTTAAAAATATTCTACATGTCCACATGATTTTCCATTAAACTGCTGTTTTACTGTGTTTTGGTTTCATAAAGGGCTTCTTTATTACTGAAAATACTGTCCATTGATCTAACCAAGTGCTGTTAGCTATGTGACCTGGGCTCTCACAGCAACTAATAGAAAACTAATGCTTACTGTAGACTTAAAAAGCATGAAGGATTCCCTTTCCCTTAAATTCAGGATAACTTAGTGACAGCTTAGGACAGTCATGGGCTGTATGTTTTCTGGCTATTGTAGCACCTGAGTCAATCTAGGTCATTTATTAGTTGTATTGTCTGAACCTCCTCAAATAGTTTTTAGACTCTATTTTTGCATAATTCAGGGTGCTGCTTGTGGTACTGCTTGTCTTCCGGGGACGTACGGAGTAAACTGTTCGTCTGTGTGCAACTGCAAAAATGAAGCCATCTGCTCACCAGTAGATGGTTCTTGTGCCTGCAAAGCAGGTAGGTGTCGCTTCAGATTAATTTTCTTTTTCTGTAATCATAAAATGAAATTGAATTTTTGAAGTAGAGAAGAAGAAAGAAACTTAATAAAAAGCAGACTACCCTGAAGGCCGTATCACTAGATACTTTATGCTTCTGCTGCTCTGGGAGGTGAAAGCTAGGAAAACATCTGCTCAGAAAAGAGGGCACGTACTTCGTGTTCGTGTTTCCTCAACGCAGTTCTCAGTGGGCTGGATACTGTGGCTGGGTGAATTACTAGTTTTTACTCTGAGATGGGCCACCACTTGTCTCTTGTGGCAGCACTATGGTCTGCTAGAAGGACTAGTGGTATGCCATTTATTTGATGTCAGCCTTCCTAGTCAAAACACGTAGCCCTGTTTCCCCTCAGCCTGGGTGAGCACCCCCTCTGGCTGCCACCCTCACCCCTCTCAGCATCACAGAGGCACAGACTTCTTCCTGCCAGTTTAGCACTGACATTGATATCTACCGGCAATTTTTTCTATGTGAATACTCTTTTCCTCAGCAATTCTCTGGCAAAACCTTGCCTAATCCCCTTCCCTGTCATGCTTTCTACTGTTCCCTGCTTCCACGAGAAGCTTTCTGAATCTCCCAGTGTTAGTGCGAGTGGACTCGCGCTCCTCAACCCCTCTGCCTGGCTCTCTCCTCCCAAAAATAATTTTGATCATCAGCGTACCTCCACCAGAAACTGTATGTGCCTGCCCACCTCTCCATCTACCGGTAGCACATGCCTTTGGTGGGAACAAAGATATCTCAGAGATCCTCCAGCGCTGGTTCTGCAGAGATCTTTTCTCATATAAAGGTCTACAGGTCCACGTGGTATTCCTGTTCAACCCAAAATATGCTACTAAACTCCACTTAAAGTTCCATACTTGCAATACACCTGTTCTCTTTTCACTTCTGCTGTGAGGAAGGATTTACAGTCCAGCGTCCCTCAGCTGTGATGCTGGATTGCTGAGAAGAGAGGGGCAGGCTGTTGAATGCTCCCAGGCAGATCCCGTGCCCAGCCTACATTGTAGACCCCCCCATCTAAAAATGTTTTTCTAAAAATACGCAAAGATTGAGAGTGGGGGAGAATGTTAGAGTTACCTAGACAAATAGCCACTAAATTTGTCAGGGACTGATACAATTAAATCAGTCTTGTAGCAAATGTGGAGAGTTTCCAGCTTCTACTCTTGCTAGAGACAGTGGAGCTGATTTAGTCGGTTGAAGTAGCTAAGGAGCTGGGATGTGAGGAGAAAAACTATTCCTTGAGCCGTGCATAACCCTATCTTCTTGTGCATCGTGCAGTTTTAGTCATACTATGATGAAAAAGGACAGCAAATGGTGAAATTAAACTAAACCCAGATTCTTGTCATGTAAATGAAGGAAATTTAGAAATCCTGGAAAGACACTTAAAAGAAAGTGTCTCAGTTTTCTAGCTAGTATAATATAACATTTTTTCTTGAAATGACCCCTAAATTCGAAGTCATCAATCCAGGGCACGAGGCAGCTTCATTTCAATACATGTGTTTTGCATAGTCTATTGATTAGGTTCAGTGCGGAATTATTTTTCCCTTTGCCTACTGTAAACAAGGTACAAAATTAGAAACTTGGCTTGTGTCATTGCTGATGATAACGTATGACTGGCTCATGCCGTTTCTCTTGTATCCAATAGATGATCACATTTTAAAAAATCTATTTACATTTCTGTCTATCCAGTGCACAGTCTGTGAATCGTTTCTATCAGGCCTAATCAGTGGTGAATGCTGCATTTTAGAGCCATTTTCCATTACATTATTTTTTGTATTTGGAGAGAAGTACAGAAATAATCTAAAAGGTCTTCTATGTATCCTTGAAGAAACCCAATTTATGCACTACTTTTATGTTTTCTCTTTTTTGTGTCCAAGATTTCTGTTAAAACCATATTGCAGAACTGTCTGTATTGAACACTAGTGGAAGAATTATGAAAGCAGCAGCTTAAATCTAGGGAAAATATTGCTAATTTTTTTCAGCCTATGCCTCAAAACTTCCAGTATAATTTAGTGCTTCTCAGTGGAATTTCAAGGTGTCTCTGTTTTCCTTTCAGATCTCCCATGAATTGCTTTTGTATGTTGGCACCCATTTGCAAATGTGTGCTGTGCACAGATGTTACAAGGTGCCCTTGAGCACCTTTGTTGAAACCTGGACAAGTCCTCAGCTGAAACTGCTGATACTAGCCCTTAGTTAATGTTACCCCGGTATTGCGCATCTCCGAGAGATACCACCTGGTAGGGGAAGGGAGACATGTCCTCAGAGAGGAATGGGGGAAAACCTGATTAATTTGTCACTTTAATTCTTATTTTTGGCAGGTTGGCATGGTGTAGATTGCTCAATAAATTGTCCCAGCGGTACCTGGGGACTTGGCTGTAACTTAACTTGCCAGTGTCTTAATGGAGGGGCTTGCAATGCTCTGGATGGAACCTGTACCTGTGCTCCGGGCTGGAGAGGAGAAAAATGTGAATTTCCTTGCCAGGTAGTTTAATAATTTCACTGAATTTCGCACTGCAGGATAATACTGGGCAGGGGGACGCTCCTGTCATTCTTCTGACTTCACGGGGATAAGTCCCTAAGGAGCACTGCACCCCGTCGCCCATACACGACTGGGTTCAAGATCAGGGACACGCACCAACAATCCTTCTGAAAGAACTCTGCTGCGCAGCACACCAAAGCACATAAAGAATGACTACACAAAATTAAGATGCACAGATGAACACTTTTTCTGCTTTCACACTTTAAAGTTGGACCTCAAACTTTTCATCAGCTGCTTTAGAATTTGTTGGAAAACACAGAACCAAAGTTTTCCCTTTCCTTTTCATCAAATGCTATCCAAACTGCTTCTGTTAAACTACTTGAAGAAAAAATGATGAGAGAAAAAATGTACCAAAAATATATTGCACATTAAGCAACATAATTTTAATTAAATTAGCTTGTATCTGTGGTGCAGTGTGAATGAAGGACTTTCACTCCTTCTCAATCAGACATGAGAAGGCGCTCTTACTACCCAGTCCTATGACAGGTCTTTGCCTTTCTGCTGGGGGTTCTGACTTCTGCTATCTCCCAGATTTTGAGAACTGCAAAATTAGAAATCATTGTGTTGACAAAGGCACGCTCCTCATCAGTTCTGTTCCACCTTGTAATCTGTAGTTTGGGAAAACCGTAAAAATACATAATTTCAAAATTTTAAAAATGGTAAAATTCAAAACTGATTTGTTTTATTATGTAACTGTTTGATTTCAATTACATTTCATACACAAAACTTGAAATATTTTATGAAAAAAGGGGTTTTCCAGAGTCCATCTTTTCCAATGATGGACTTCAATTTTCCAGGAAATTTTTAACAAACTTCATTTTTTTGATAAACTTCTCTCTGCTCTCCTTTTTCTCTCCACCGTCTTTTCTTCGCTTCTGCAATACTATCTGCATAGCAGGTTGTTGGTTTAATATGATTGTAAAGGAATCACCTGAACTGAACATAAACCTTGTAAATTCCCCTCCCATAACACATTCAAGCTTCTGTCAGTTTGGACTAGCTCTGCTGAGCAGTAATGTGATAGGAGTAGCTGAACTACAACATAAGACTGGAAACCACACCATCGTTTTGAATGAAAATTTGTTCTGTTGAACTGCTCTCAGAATACTCAGAAGTGATTTTTGGGGGATTGTTTTTAGTTTTAAGATGACGTATAGCATACACTGATATAGTGAGTAAAGTGGCAAATTCTAAAATATTCTGGAAAGCTGATCAGAGTACATCTGTGCACGTTTATACAGTGTTTCCAACAATACATCTCCATCAGAAGACTAATTTTTCATTTTTCTAACGCAGCTTTGTTTATCGCTTAGTGTCTGGTTCTGAAGGATGATGAGATCTCCCAAGCTCCATTAGCTCTTCCAAAACTGACTTATTAAAAAAGATAGGTATTGTTTCATGGCATTTGCTTCACCGTTCCAAATTTAGCGAAATAATGTTTAAAAAGCATTTCTATATCAGGTAATTTAGCATGCCCATGCTCATTGTCTTGCTCTTTCTCTCTCTCTCTATCTCTGTGTCAAATGATGTCCATAAGCATTTACATATTTCAAATGCATATTCTGCCTCAAAATTCCAGAGCAGGAGAATAAGCAGAAAACTAATTCAAAGGTGTCCAGTGTTGTCTGAATTTTTTTCTTGTTTGAGCAGAGAGTTTATTTAAATCAATGTATTTCAATTTGTTTCAATAACTTCAGAAACTTAGTATCACTGCCCAGATTGTTACTCAAGATTTGAGTGAAGTTTGGACTTCAGTCCAAATACATAGCAGACTAAAAATACCACTTTTCTACAACATGTTTGAGGATTTCCTTTCTGTCCAAATCTGATTATATGCAAAGGAAATGCTTAATCTTTTCTTTTTCTCTATATAAAAATGTATTGTTGAAATGAGCAAAAGGCTCTTTATACTCAAATAATGTAAGATTTTGTTCTACTTTAGACTTGAAAGACTGGGAATTGAATAGCTAAATCCTGTGGAACTTGGTAGAAGTGTAGGCATGAACATCAAAAAACAGCAGATGAATTTTCATATAGGTTTTATTTGAATTTTTAATGTGACTGAGACCAATTTTTAGCCTCGAATTTAAATGGTTGGGTTTTAAACCTAACATGTTTTTTCCTTTTTTGCCTTTGCTGTGGGTAACCCCAGATGTATTACCTTAAATTATACTGGCTTTTTTCCGTGATTTTAATTTGGTTTTGACACTTTTTCTGTAACATCAATTTACTGTTGTACTTTTCCTTGTTTTGAGAATGCAATTGTAAAGGTTTTGCTGTTTTCAATTTCCCAGATTGATTTTGTATTACTCCCAAAATGTATGTGCCACTTTCTACAGAAGAAGCAAAAAGGCAAATTCAAATGTTTAGATGTAGTTCCATGAAAATCGGCTGTGCTTTTCTGGCGCAGCTGAATACACCAAGAGGGGTGTTCAGCTTGTAACCTTAATCTCTCTTGTTGGTTCAAAAAATGTTGCATAGCCAAAAAAGAATTGTTTTGTGTACTGTCTCATAGCCAAAGAAGTTCTCTTCTTAACATAGTATATGCTATAGTGCAGAGAGGAGGATTTTTGATCAGAAGAAAGTGATACAGTTTGCATTGTTTATGCAATAAACTTCACACGGAAGATATATTTTAATCTAATGTTTTACTACTCTTTTTTAGAAATTGTGGCTTTATGTTGTATCCTTTTTGACCAATTCATGGAGAGCTCAGGGTCTAAGGCAGAAATAAGACTGAGTTGCTTTCCCATCAAGGGACCCCCAGGTCCTGGAGTAGGAACTCAGCTGTAAGGGAAATTAGAGGGGCAGCACAAGAAAGCTTTCATTGCGGCCTCCGATAGCGTAGGTTACTGTGTTCTGAATCACCGTCTCCAGGTCCATTAGCCTGGGACTTTTCAAGAGAATGTAACTAATTCTGTATCTTCCCCTCTTAAATGAAAGAATGAAAATGTAGGATGCGAAAATG
This sequence comes from Fulmarus glacialis, assembly GCF_000690835.1. Classification (NCBI taxonomy): domain Eukaryota; kingdom Metazoa; phylum Chordata; class Aves; order Procellariiformes; family Procellariidae; genus Fulmarus; species Fulmarus glacialis. The sequence continues at coordinate 73,218 of NW_009210680.1, forward strand.
TTCCAAAAGCCAGAAGCGTTTTATATTAAGAAAGCGGATTACGGATTTAGGAGAGATCTGTGGTTGCTTTTTGAGGCAGGACTGACCAGAACTTGTTCTCCTCTAACTCCCAGTTGTCGTCATCTCTGGTTTGTTTTTTTTTTCCTGTTGCCACAGGATGGCACATATGGTATGGATTGTGCTGAACGCTGTGACTGCAGCCATGCGGACGGTTGTCATCCCACCACGGGTTATTGTCGCTGTCTACCGGGATGGTCAGGTACAAAAGAGACCGTCACGAAGGACAATGAGAGTTTCCACTACGGTGGGACTTGGCCTTGTCTCTCAGTTTTGTGGGTGGAGGAGTATGTGGGGTTGGAAGGAGAAAAGAGCCAGTTCTGTGGCTGCTGTGTCCCTTCTGTGATTCACAGGCGTGGAAACTTTGTCGAGTGTGGGATCTGCAGAAAACTGGGAATAGAAGGGGAAATCTTAAAACTTGGGTGCCTCCACAGTACGATTCCTTAAGAAAGTGGTGAATAACTGTAAATATTCGAAGTTGTGCTTGGCAGCTTTGGTAGGTAAAGCATCACATCCAGGAACTCAGAAAGCTTTGCTCAGGCAGCCAGAAAGAGGATAAATTGTGCAGAAGCTATGCTGCCATTTGAGTTTCTCAAACTTTTGAAAAAATTAAGTTTCTCTGCACGTATTTTGTTCTGTATGAAAATTGTTGCACTTTTTTCACAAAGTTTCTCCAGCATTTTCATTGTGGTTTTAAGAACTGAATTCATCAAAATTTGTGTTTGACACTGTTGTTGTACTCTCTTGTTTGTGCAAAGCAAGATTTTTTGAAAACATGATGAAACTATGCAGAAGGGCAAGCTATCGTGAAATGTTACTTTTATCTCTAGGAGGTATTTTAGTTCTCACATAGATTTCTAGGCTCTAAGTGTTGGGAAGACTATTCCATCTTCAATAAGGATTAATTGACCCTGTAAGTTTGCCCCTCTCAGAGTGTTCTGGACTTTGTGTCTCGCTGTGATATTGTAGTGTTGCAAAGGTCACATTTCGTGTCACCTGTCTGTATGGACTCCTTCTATTTAATTATGAGAAGTCAGTATGAAAAACACACCTTAAACAAACAAAGCATGTTTCTGCTGTGAAAAGAAAGGAGGGTTTTTTGTGATTTCAGATGTAACCTAGTATTATTTATTATCAACTCACTCATTTATAAGTTAATATTTTTCCTAACTGACTTGCAGGTTCATGATACAATTGTTTTCTTTTTTCCTCTGGTGCTTCCAGACATAGCAGATGGAGGTGAGCAGACAATCTGCAGCAAGTCATTTATTTGACAAGTTCAGCAAATCGTTGTGCTCACAAAAGTTTGTGTAGAACTTATGACTTCCTCAGATGCGGTCTTTACTGAGTTTTTTCCCAAACTTTGATTTTTATACGCTTTTTTTTTCTAGCTCTGTAGATGGATCACAGGCATTTTGTTCAAAGTACATAATACTCTGTGTCTGCAGTTCAGGTTGATTAGTGGTAGTTGATTACAGCTTAACTGGTGTTTTTTGTACCTTCTGTTCAGATGAACATGACTTTTATGATTTTTGGGGGGTAGGAAGTGGAAATCTGTAGGGGATACAGACATGGGCAGGAAGGGCTCCTGCTTTGCTTCGGAAGACCAAAGCCATTTTTTATTCGTGCAATTTGTCTGTATATTAAGCTTCTGCCAAGTTCTTTGAGAAGGCCTGTCTCACTGTTGGGTCCCCCCGTTGTCGCCCTTTTCACTGTGAAAGAGAGAGGCTTCCAGAGCCAGCACTCACCGAACTCAGCCAGGAGTTTGTTGGGTTTATTCTCTTCCCACAAGCTGCAGTGTGACTTACCGTCAGCCACTCAGATACCTCTGGGAAATGACTACCACAAGAGTGCAAAAATAATAAAAGTTCTTTGAGTGAATTGTGAAAAAAAACCTATTAGCATTATGCCATCTATTACTGTTTTGTGAGACACTACTTTGTGTTTGTGTTTATTTTGTTATGATGTTAATGGCCTTTGATGACTGTTCCTACTTTCAGGTAGTTTCAGGTAATTGTGTGTGTGTGTTTGTTTGGATATGCTTTCTCAAACTTATGTTTGGATCTGCTCAAAATACGATTTCTTAAATTAATAAATGTATTAAGCAAAGAATACCCACATTAAAAACATGTGAACAGTGGCTGATCTTGAGCAACCATGGTGTAGGCAGTTAGAGCTGTTCATGAGTTCCAGATGTACTGCTCAACATACATCTTGTGAGTTTTCTAGAACTGAGACAAATCAGCAGAGACCAAAAGTGTGTTAATGAATGAAGCCAGATTAAAATAGGTAGTTTTGAAAGGCCACACTAAAAATCTAGCAACTTTTTATAACAGGTTATAAAAATTGCCTAGGCAGTGTAATATAACTAACCTGGGATGTGACAAAGGCTTCAAGCATAGCACAAACCTTGACTGTGCTTGAACTCGGGTATTGAAAAGGAGACAATATGTTTGCCTTTAGTGAAATCTCATTTCGTCTTCATATTTAGAAAGGAAAAAGATTTCACTAGAACGAGACTTCATGCGTGATCATAGATAAAATTGAGTATCCGTCCCTGGATGATGTCATCACAACAGCGTGTGTAACAGGCTAGTTTCAACATGTTGGTGATGTCTAGACACGCAGTATGACATAAACGGCATAGTTTGCTTTATACTCAGTGTCTAGAAAAATCCTCCTCCCACACTTCACATGTCAGAGCAATACACATGCAGAATCTGGCCTTTGTGTAGATACTTATATTTAGAATGATTAAAAAAAGGAGAGAATACTTTAGGAACAGGTTCTCAAATAGCTGTACTGTAATGTTACATTGCAGAGATAGCATTAGATTGTAGGATTAAGAAGGGAGGTTGTATACATATCTGTATGCATAATAGGTGGAGAAGCAGATTTTGTGAAAATACAGGAAGGTACTAAAATGCAACAAATTATGTTAGAATAGCTTAGATTTTTTTCTGTTAGATTTTTTAAAGTAACCGTCAGATTTACTAGTTTTTGGTGGTTAGTATTACCTACCAAAAAAACCAAAGAGGGGGAGAAACTGACTTTCGATCCGTCTAATGCTTATCTAACCCAGATGAAGGATATAGTTGTTTAAAAACCATTGGGATGGTAGTGTTAAAAAATAAATACATTTGAAGAAGCTTAAAAATGTGAACTTGTGAATCTTTTTTCTTTTTCAGCAAGAATAAATTGATGAATCCAAGGAAAAATTCCCCAAATGTTTTGATGCCACCAAAATCATATAAAGTTTCCGAAAAGATATTTTAAATGTAGCATTTTTCTCAGCCCTGTGAACAGAGCAGTTGTCTAATGTTTTCCCCAGGGAATTTAATCAGAGGGAATAGTTTATATAACTTTGCAGAAATAAATGAAGGGTGGAAGATTTTTCCCTTGGTGGATGACACAGTTGTACCATAACGCTGGGGAACAGGACACGGGCTGCACGGGGAGGGGGGGTCACTGGCCTGGCACGGAGCATGCTCGCTCCCTCGGGGAGTGAGGGAGCTCCCAGCTGCTGGCGTGGGCACAAGTGCTATTGCCGTGTACCAAAGGGCAGCCTAGCTAACATGCTACCCTTTGCTTTAGTCTCAAGGTACAGCTGCAGCTGAGCCTTGGGTCAACGATATGATGCTGTATGGTTTGGGTTTTTTTAAGTTGTTTTTTCTTTATTTTTGAACATGCCCAATGTATTATCTTTTGCTTCTTAGGTCCTAGTTATGAATGAAAGTGTAAGTTCAGTTATCAACTATTGCATTGTCATGAGCTGTTATAAAACTGAAGAAATAATTTAAATTGGTTTTAATTAGGTTCTGTTTTAATTTAGGGGTTCTGTTTTTAATTTAGGTTCTGTTGCCTAGGGCGATGCTTAGATTTTTCATCCTAAACAAAAGTGACTTCATTTACAGGACTCCTGTTAGAAATCCTACCCTCTCTGTAGTTTACACCAAGTGTTCCCTATACAGCAGCTTAATTGTGCTGAGAAAAGCAGGAGTTAAGGGTGATGTTTTTTTCCTGGCAGTCTGACCATTCCATCATGTTCCAGGAGCCACATGACAGGATGGCACAAATGAGAAACACCCGCCCACGCAGAGGATGATGTCTGCCCCAAACACTCTCGTCCCTTGACATTTTCACTGTATCTTATAAATAACTTCTCTTCATTTGGAGGGAACGCAATAGCTAAACAGTGGATAGGGGTAAGAACCATTAAAATAGAAAGCCCAGGAAAGATGCAGAAAATCTACTCCCCCAATAGGTAATGATAATTAATTCTCCTAATAATTTATACCGTAATTTAAGTTCACTTCCATTAGCCATCTCTACCGCTTCTCTCAATGACCACAATCCAGCAAGCACCACGTTAACTGTTAATTTCATCCCTTAATCTTATCTGTTCTGCAAGCAGCTGTCAAAATACAATTTTTCCAAATTGCCTAAAAGATTAGAGAATTCATATTCTTGCAAACTGAGATTTCGCATTAAAGCATTGTAAAAAGGGCAAAGGTTTTTCTCCAGACAGTTTGATTATTACTCTATTACAGTAACGTGGGTGTTACTGATAACGTATTACTGTTGTGCTTTCTTGGGTGCAGTTCTGCTGGACCTTTCTGTTTGTGAAGAAATGTCATGTCATACTGATACAACATTTGTTATTTTTAAAATCAATTTAAAGGTTATGCGGTGCCAGGGATTGTGAAATACCACTAGTCTGCTATCTGTACCAAAACAATAGCACGGGTTTATGGAAAAGACAGATGCAGTAATATCAGCCTGCATCTTCGCAGCATGCACAGTATTCATCCATATGCTACAGCAGATAGGGCGTTGGTGACTTTTTGCTGTGCCGAACACCTGCTGACGCTAGTCAGATTGCCCATCACCAGATGTGTTGTTTTGGTGAGGAAGTGCTGTGTTTTTCCACGTGCTCCTGACATTATTTCTAAGAGGCACATTTGTTGCTGGATTATAACAGGGAGGACTGTCATCTGACACCCGCCCCACTGATGCAAATAACCAGGTCCCCTGGGAAGCACAAACTAGAACTCTCCCTTGCTCCTTAGCTTTTAACGTGTACGCGTTTTTTCCCCCTCTTACACAGAAGAAAAAAGATGTAAAAGAGTACTGTCATGGGTCTCCCTCACCTTAAGACTGAGAAATGAGCTGCTGCTGGAATGGTGCGCGTGGTGCCGCTGCCTCGGTGCACTCAAGCCGAGAACCTCTTGCAAGAACATGGGTTTCCCTCCACCTTGGCCGATTTCCCCTGGGCTCCTGAAGCACGAGGTCCCATTGTGACAAATATTCAGTGTGCCACAAAATGAAATCACATGTGGGCACTGTGGCATGATAAACGGCGTATTTACTTTCCAAACTTAGGGAGACGAATTACTTAATAAGAGGGTTGGCCTACCCTGCATCTGGACTTCACCGTGTTTGTATCTCTATTGCCTATGCGTTGTGGTGGGTCTTTATGTGGAAAAAATACCACTCTTTTAGAAGAAGAACTTTAAATCAGTAGATTAAGTAAATTTATCTTCTACCTATCAAGAAGGTAAGAAGAGGAGAAGTAGTACATTTTCTTGTGGCTACCTAAAATGTGGCAGATGAAAAGAAGAGCACCACTGGAGTGGATGACAGTATGTAGCAACAGTATGGCCTTCAGAAAGATATCAGGGATATCTCAAAAGTGATTCTTCCACTAAAATTTGCAGATACTGATGTTTGCCTTCAGACTCTGATACAGCGCTGTTTTTTTGACAAGCTTTTGTAGCTGGCTTCCTACCAAAACTCGCAGGCACAAACTCTCCTGCTGCCGCAGTGAAGAAGCAGCAGTCTGGACTTCCAGAGAAAAATCTTTGATCCTTTCACTAGCTCCTTAATTTGAGACACTTTTATTTAGTCTGCTGGCTATCTTCAGCTGGGGAGCAAGGTACTTCTCTGCCCTTAAAGACAGTGAGGGTACTTCTAAATAGTGCCTATGAAGTTTTTCGCCACTTCCCTGTGCTGTTTCTCCCCTTTATTTGGGCTGCTCATCCGTCATTTGACAGAGAAGTAGGGAAGCAATTCTCACCATCAGAAGTCTTGGCTTCCTTAAACAGAAGTGGTCTGGTGTTTGTTTCTCTCAAATATGAAGGGTGAGATCTTGGACCATAGTGGAAATGTATCATTAGCTTTAATGACACCAAGATATCCCCAAGTTTTGAGGGCTTGATCCTTCTCTTCTTTAGGCTGTTGTATATCCAATTTAGTTCTGACGTATGGGAAGTACACCAATATACAAACAGGTTTTAATTCTGAGAGGCTATACTGGAAAATTCCATGTGTTGTGAAGATAAATTGTATAGCAAATACACGTTCTTTATGAAAAAAATAATTCTTTTTAAAGTTTGGATAACTTTTTATCAGACTAATGGAAACATAATAAGCTGGAAGATAGCACTTAGTCCCCTATTAACTTTGCCTGGGAAGATAGTACGAAATAATTGGTAGATTTTTTTCCCCTTTGAGTGCTACAACAAATTAGCTCTCCGTTGATCTGATTTGGATGGATCATTGAGTCTCAACTTAAAAATATAGCATAGGGAGTATGTAAACACTCAGCTGGCATGGGCAGAAACGCTGGTATCCCTAAAGAATTATCTACTTCATTCATGCAATTACGAATGCTGGGAGAATGCTGATTTAGATGTGAGGCCCCCAGCATAAAGCACTGGACATTAAATGCATGAGCGTTTCTTCAGAGCAGCTTAGCTGAAGTTTATCATGACCATTCAGCTATTGCCTAGCAACTTGTAAAGGCCATCAAAGAACTCTTTGTCCGTAGCCCTGGCAAAAACATTTCCTTGCAGATATCCTTATCAGTATCAAAATCAACATGAAAACTTATCAAAAACAATTTTATTGCATAAGAGATTAATACTCGCTTGAAATTGTGGCAATCATAAGCCAGTACACTGTTGATACCCGTGTTGTAAAAGCTGAGTCTAATCTTGCTTTGTAAGTTCTAGTAAAAATGTTTCTTTTTCCTCACTAATTTCTAGGTTTTATATAAAAGCATAGCTTTCTCTGTTGAAATTTCATATAAAGCAAAGTCTGGAAAATTCTTTTTTTTATTATTTTTTAATCCTTTTAATATTTCTAACCTATTCTTTCTCAAAAATACACATACTTGATTTTTACAGCTATAAGATGTGAAAGTCAGTTTCTCATTTTTAAGTACCTTGCGAACTTATCTAAATACAGTGAATGAGTGAGATTTAAAACTATTTTTAGAAGTGGAGATGCAATAGATCACTAAATGAGTTAGTATTTCTGCTTTGCTACATTTATTCTTGACACACACAGAGGAGTGAAATTGATTTTGCTTATGATCAATAGTGAACATAATAAAATTCCTTTTATAGTGAAACAGAAGTAATATTCAGCACTCTTTCAGTATGTTATATTGTCATAATTATTATTCGGTGATATTTAGGATACACTGTTTCTTTGCTAAGTAGACGGATACCATGCTCCACCTGACTACCTTGTCGTAAGGGGTGAAAGTGGGAAAGAAAAGGTCATTTTTTCAGTTTCCCTAATGGATCGTTTTCCCTGATGTATACTGGAGGAACTTCTTCCTTTTTCATTTTTAATGGTAGTTGTTGGCACTTTTAAGTATCGTGGCTCTGTGCAACATGGGGCCCATTGTCTTTTCTATCCCAGTGTGCCCAGTATCACCCTTTGACATCATGCTGTCATAAAGCATCCTCTGTGCACAGATCGAGACGATATAATTGAGCCTGGTGTTATTGTATGTCACTGGTCTACATAATCTCAGATAATGCACTATGGTAACTCTTGGCAACTGCTGACTTGTTAATAGTGACCATTGTGTACTGAAGACCACTGAAACCCATTAAGACTCCGTGAAAAATGTCTTTTCTCTAGCAGGGTTCACTGAGTGAAGCTATGTATGATATGAGAAATAACACTCACGTGAACAGAATGCCAGGCTCAATTCTGAAATCCTCTGCATGTGTCTGCTTCTGCTTTCACAGACTTACAAGCCTGAGTTCTCAGATTGTGAACCTCAGGCAGAGCAACCTTACGCATCTGAAATAAGCAGTCTTGTTTCTAAAAAAACACTGTGCTCTCATCCTGCTCATGTGCGTCAGCATCTCTCAAAATCAACCCACTTTCTTTTACCTATTTATCCACAAATAGAGAGTTAATGAAAAAGTTGACCCACGCTGCTGAGAAGCAAGTCTATATTGCCTCTCAGATGATAGAACGACATTGCCTATGCAGGCAAAAATGAAAATGTAATGATATAAGAAGCCTTTCATTTTTTGACAATAAATTTGTTTTAGGTCAATGTTAACGAATGATCATTGTACAATTAGGGCTTTTAGGTGGCCTGTGTACTGTCTGCTGCTGGCTAGCATCTGGATTCTAAAAGGCAAGTGTTTTCTTTCTTGCTGGCATTAGTTGGTGCAATCTGTTGAACCACATATTTGATTATTCAGTCTGTTGATTGTCTTGCAGAGAAACAAACAATTGGAGAGTCTGGAGTGTCACCTTTCCTCTAATGTGAGAGTTAGTCTTCGGATATAGGCAGCTTTACAAGGCACCTGCTGTGGGGGTTGAGGAATCACCTCTGAGTCTGGTCTATCAGTAAACAGTGTAATCATTTTTCAGTATTGTTACGAACAGTAGGTTTTGCTCTTCAAAGTTAAAAGATGTTTTTCTTGTTACATGTGAAACTGTTTTGCTTTTTTAGGACTCTGGCAGCCAGTGAACCTGTGGCATATTTTGCTGGAAATACTTACAAAGCAAGACATGCTTGTGGTTGGATTCAGTCCACTTTTCCCTTAGCGAAGGGCTTCATTCAGTAGAGGCACTACAATAATACTTAATTGTTGATGCAAAGTACTGTAGACACAATACGGTCTGAGTTCCACAGTGGTGCCTGCTGGCATTTAACATGCAGCGTGCTTTTTAAAAGCAGATAGTGGAAAAAACAAACAGGAAAGTTGTATTTAACGTTGCTGCATTGCAAAGAAAAAAAACATCCCATGATTGGATGATTATAATTAGTGGTTTGTATTATGATTTATGTATAGGGTTCAGGTTGTGGCCATTTTGTAATCAATTTTGTGCCAAAAATGGTTAGACAAAGCACTTACTGACCAGCATCCTTAACACTGTTGCAGCTAAGCATTTTGGAATGCTCACGTGGTGTGTTTGGAAACCCTTTGTGTGTGCTACATTTTTCCGTTTGGTATGAGGCTTAGCAGTAATCAGCTCACCACTAATTAGAAATCATTCTGTGTCCTGCACCCCATTATTACACAAAATTATGTCAGACCTTAGGAATTTTTACATTCAGAAGGAAAAGTTTCTGCAATACCTTTTGTCATGCATTTCCCTAACATAAAATTTGAAAATAAGCTTTTGCTGTTTCAAAACAGCCATTATGGAGGAAGCGAAAGCCATTATTTTGCTGCATTTGAATTACTTTCTACTTTTGATTCTTGTTATTGATATCAGTGGTGAAAGTGAGAGGAACAAAAGACCTTTTTTAAATTTTTATATGTATGAAAGTCTTGGAAAACTATGGAACTCTTTATACTACTGAGAGGTTTGCATTCATCTTTGTAGATCTTTGTATCGGCGGGCAGGAAGCCTGGAGGTAACATCCTGTGGAGCTCTTACGTTCCATGTAAATTTGTAGAAGTGCTTTCCTGTTACAGAACTCAGGATCAGCCCTTATGTGCATCTCGTCAAAACTGGAATACGAAAGACATTCACTGTTCTGGGGGGAGGCAGGAGCAGAGATGCAAGTTTACCTCGCCCTTGTTCTATTTTCCTGATGTTAGTGGTATTTTCATAACCAGGTTTTGTGAGCTGTGTTTTAAAAATGAGTCCTCTGAGGACCAAAGGTTTAAACTAACTACGCATAAAAGTTCTTTACAAAGGCTGACAGTTTTGTTTGTTTATGGTTGCAGGCATTCACTGTGACAGTGTGTGTGCTGAGGGACAGTGGGGTCCAAATTGCTCGTTGCCTTGTTACTGCAAAAATGGTGCATCCTGCTCGCCAGATGACGGAATCTGTGAGTGTGCACCAGGATACAGAGGCACCACATGTCAGAGAAGTAAGGACAAAATAAATGTTTTAAAATCTCTGTTTCTCCCTCCCTTACTTGGAATACCTATGATATAATACCGTAATGCGTTGTTAATTGTAGTATGAAGTACTATGAAACACTCCTTGATTGGACATTTTGTCAAAATGTATGAATATACAGAAATAAGTGTAATCTGAAATTAACAAATGTTTCCAACTAGTAGTGCTCTTCTTGCTATGGTACAACTTTACTTCTATTCAAGTCTGTGCCGTGACGTCGTTATGCACACGACTTTCTAAGAAACACATTTAGTGGGGGATTCCATTCTAAAGTCCAGCATTTCCAAATGTGATTGACGAACATTTATTTTGTAATACGTATTTTGGTAGGTAAATAAGACATGCATGAGTTTCAGAAGCTGGAAACCTTAGCTTCCCGTTGAGTCTGGTAGGAATCATTGGCTTAATTACTGCTTTTTTTTAACATTTATTTTGAAGCAGTAAAGAATGGCCAGTGGGATCAGGTCTCACAGTAAGTGGAGGATATCACAGGTACCCATAGTTGCATTTGAAACATTTGTCTTTGTAAAATTTAAATGTTACAAGAAGAGAGATACAGATGAACTGAGGCAAATCATACCAGAAACAGGGAGGCAAAAATAAGTTGATGTGCAAAATATCTACCCTCCCAAGAAGATTTGTCCCAGCAGTCTAGCTGTCTTCAGTTTGAATTGTTGACGCTGTGAGGGAAAGGTGTTCAGAGAAGAGAAATGTGAGTCCTCTGCAGTTGGAGGGTAGCCCTGTTTTCAGAGGAGGTCTCCCAGAAACAGGGTCAAGAAGCAGGTGGAGTAAGGCCAAGCAGACATGCTACTAGGTCCTCCAAAAGAGGCTTAAAAGACTGGAGACGACATGAAATGATTACTAGAAGGTAGAAGCAGAACCAGAGGAGGATGAAGTCCTAACAGTCCAGGAATGGCAAGATTTCAAGCTGAAGAATGCGATTGCCTATGGCACTACTAAATCCCGCATTAGTGTGGCATTAGTATTCCTTAGGCATTTCTACCTAAGTGCAGTAATTATTCGCACTATCTAATCTCTAAAGGCATTGCAGTTAATCAGTTAATCCAAAGGCAGGCTAAGTGTAACACTATATGTAAAAATGTTCCCTGCGTATTGGAATTGTGCCTATAACCTGGACAAGAGGCTTCCAGTCCGGTGGCTCTCCGAGCCCCTCTCTGATGCACGGTCTGGAGGCCGGGAAGACAAAGGTCACACGAATAATTTGGATCCCAGTCAGAAAGTGCCTTTTCAGTAAACAGGAAGACCTTTTGGCGCTGTTTCACTTGGAAAAGTTAATCTCTCTAGAGAGATCTGGCCACATTACTTGTGTCAAGTATATAATTAAAAGACTGAATCTTGAATAAAATTAAAATGCTGAAAAGATTCCAAGTTAGTTTTCGGCACTGCTAATTGCTTCTGTGCAAGTTACTTCTCTTGGTGCATTACCTAATATTCTAGTTTATTAGGAAATAAATGCCAAAATGGATTAGAGCAACAAAGAAGGAGCTTTTATCCGACAGCCTTTTTTTTTTTTTTGCCTTTTTAAAAATTTGTTCTAAGAAACTAGTGCTTTTAGTATAAAAATAAAGTGGACGACTCTGTATTTCTGGTCTCGTGTTCTCTATAAGTTAGGTGCTGCTTAGCTGTCTGTACAATGTAATGAGTACAGTGAGTACCTAAATGAAAGGATGACTGGAAAATATTTGTATGTTTTTCTCAGTGTATTTGTATTTGTATTCCAAGTTAGGAAACACATAAGAAGTCAATGTTTAAGATGACCCTACTCATCTACAGATAAAACTATGCACTCTATTTTTTTAAATTACTTTTCTTCAAATATGCTTTAAAAGACGTTCATATTTTAGAGGATGTATAATGTATAGCCAAATATGTATAATATATAAAGTATATATGCATTTCAAGCATAACCCAAGTACAGTGTGGGCTGACAAGTAATAGAATGTCAACTAAGTCATTACTAACTAGAATATAGTAAACCTTTGAGGAAGACGAGCAAATCTCCTTTCATGAGTGTAAAGCATTGAACTGTATGAATAATAACAACCACCATTGCAACTCTTGTGTATTTAGAAAACAGAGCTAATTCAAAGTCAGGAACAAGTGCACTGCACAAGTTCACGGCTGTATAGAAAGTGCAGGAAGCAATGACAGTTTGTTCTTTCTGATTCCAGTTTGTTCCCCTGGGTTTTATGGACACCGCTGCAGCCAGACATGCCCCCAGTGTGTACACAGCAGTGGTCCCTGCCACCATATTACTGGTTTATGTGACTGCTTACCTGGATTTACAGGAGCCCTCTGTAATGAAGGTACGTGTTGTAATAAAGACTCTATGGGATGCAGAGACCAAGCACTGTAATAATTCTCATCCATAATTTGGAAACTATAAAACCAAAAATAGTTTCTGCTGTAGTATGTGCAGTTTATAGATTAAGAATCTTAAGCAGGTTTAAGCTGTTTGAACCTTTGATCCTTAAGTATGAAACCCACTGTTTTCTTACTTGTATTATTTGTATAATGAGTAGGTATAATGGGCTTACCAGAATTTGTAATGCCTTACTTTAACATTATACTAAGCAATATATTTCTTGATCCAAATATCGGTTGCTTTGTCTTGAAATAAAGAAAATACACTCTTGTTCTGATAACTAAGGAGTTCTAATTCTGACAACTTGTTCTCAGTATGTCCCAGTGGCAGATTTGGGAAGAACTGCATTGGAATATGCACCTGCACCAATAACGGAACATGTAATCCTATTGATAGATCCTGTCAGTGTTACCCTGGCTGGATTGGTAGTGACTGCTCTCAGCGTAAGTATCAGCTTTTTTCCCTTTATTTTCAGAACAATTAATCAAAGTTCGGCTATTTAAATTCTCTACTTTTTGGTAAAGAAACACTATCTAAGTCAGAAATCCAGACGACTTCATGGTGTATCATGAAGAGATCCTAAACTTTCCTGCATGTCATCAGCACTATCAGAAACACATATGCACTATGATTTTTCTAGTAAGTGGGCTGGAGCATACGACAGGGGGGATCAATTTTCAGTCTTCCACTGTGCAAAGAAGAGTTGTAGAGAAGCTGGATCAGGCTTGTTTCAGCAGTGCTGCACTGTGAAAAGACAAGAGGCAATGCTCACAGGTTGCAGAAAGGGTGACTTTTACTAGATACAAGAAAAAATATCCTTACCGTGAGAGTGGTCAAGCACAGCAACTGTCCAGAGAGGCTCTGAAGTGTCCAGCCTGGAATAGGTGGTGAAATTATCATTGTTGAAGATCATTTGAGTAGGATGTTCGACTAGGTGATGCTAGAGGTCTGTTCCAACATCAAAAAGTCTGTGGTTGATGACTCTTGCATTGCAGAGAGGGTTCTTGACCTGTTGTTTGCTTGTCTGTAATTATTTAGTCTTATCACAGTAGTGTTGTGAACATCCCAGGGCTTGTGTCCTCAGGACAGTCTTACAGAGGTATTATTTTACAAATAAGGAGCTGAGGCACTGAAATACAGGGTGTGTTTTCGTACTACAGTTGCATAGAGAGTTATTGGCAAGACTCAGAACAAAGCCAAGATTTTCTCAGATACAAGTTAGTGCTCTGGCTGCAAGACCGTCCTTATTCTTGTTAAACATCTGAACATTTTTTTAAGAAATTTTTCACTATGACTTTTTTTAAGTGCTTATAACTTTTTGATGGATTTTTCTCTTTCTTCCTTTTACAAATGTTTCACAGATACACATTTTTAGTGTCATTCTACCTCACTCAATGAGTATTGTCTTTGGTATGCTAAACTCAGTGAAGACTTTGTTACTGACTTAAAAAGGAGAAGGGCTAGGCCCTAATTTTATTATGTTTCATGATAGAGTTATTTTATTAAGTCATTAGGCATTCTCCAGATGCCTTGCTGGGTCTATGCAAATTACTAATGACAGGAAAGAAATATCTGAAGCAAAATTCTCACAAGAAGCGTATCCAATTCCATAAGGTAAATTCCAAAATCCACACAGTCTGAAACACATGCATGCCAAAATTTCAGTCAACCTATTTTTATGAATAAAAGAAGCTGTACCAGACATGTCAAAATATGATATGATATGTCAAAATTCAAAAGACATTGTGCTGGGGTTTCCAGGGAGGTGCATTTCCTGATAACATGCCTCATTGGTTTATATCATTTACGGTTTGACTGGTCCAGGTTAACTGGCTCTGTACCAGTGTGATGTAACATCTGGTCAATTTGGAAAAAAACCTTTGCTGGCTAAATTCTGTGAAGTGATTAGTATGCACAACTCAATATGATACCAAAATAAATCTTGGGCCTATTCCTGTGGAAGCCAGTAGCAACAAAGGTCCCTGTTTTTATGGTAAAATAACTAGGTAGTTGGGAGAGTAGGAGAATAGGGGTATTTAGGAGGAGGAGGGACTTTCTCATTGAATCAATAACAAGAAAATGGTGCCAGCAATATGAATGGAAGCGTCTATTGAGGCTGTGCTCATGAACCGTAACAGAGGAAGTTTATTTGCTTTGTATAAAGGCCTTTCGTTCACATGGAAAATAATGATTCCATTAATTTCTTTTGGAACTAGCGACCTTTTTGAAACTTCTAACCTTTCGTCTGTATGTGATTTACATTCCTTCTTAGTTGACCACTAATTTCAAACAAAAAACAATAATAAAAATCATTATAAGGCACAACTGAAGTGGAAACAACAAAAAACAAGCTTAGTACTTTTTTTTCCATACAACGTAGTTTATTTCTTAATTAAGTGAAATTTGGGCAAAGATAACACTTTGCAAAAATACAGCCCACACATAGATGAGTCATTATGCAAACATTTAAAGGATTCAAGAGTTTTTCTTGCTCTCAGACAGGTCTCTGGACAAGCGAATCAGTTCACAACAATAAGGAGTTATCAGCCTTTTTAAACTTACACGGGAATAGAGCTAAGGCTTCCATGTCTGACCTGTTTCTTCTCTCCTATAAAATACTCATGTTGTACTTCCACAAAACTATTTTTAAATTATGCATCTCTTTACTAAAGAAACAAATAAAAACCTCAAGATGCAAATCCTAATCAATAGAAAGGGGCTATTCTTAGAGTACCCTCTGCACTTAGTGATATTCTGACATGAAGAAAATTATCTTGTGTTGTCTCTGAATAGTAATTAGCATTTTGGAACCACTTCACTATTCTAATGACAGCACATAGTATCAAATTCATTCACCATGACATTTTCAAAGCAGTCAGTAAAATCCTATCTCATAACATGTTGACATGATCGTGAGTGAAAAAAACCTCCACTTTATAGATAATTACTTGTTTTTTAGAAATATTATATTGATTAATGGACCCACAGAAGCAACTGAGTTAATTTGATTAAGGTTCAGTCCTGATTATATGCGCCACGTTTAGGCAATTATTTAGAATCTAACAGTGGAAATACAAGAAATAAGCTTAGTCATGGGTCTAAAGATATAGGGTGTAAGATGTGTTTCAACCTTCTCTGTTTATTCTCCTTCACTTTTGAGGCTTAAAAGGCTTATCCCCTTGACTGTGCTCAGTTGCACTGTTTGCAGATTAAAAAATAAGTTAAGAAAGGAAACTTACATGGCTTTATGAGAAAGCAGTCCTAGTTACTGAGTATCGAGTATGTATCACTGGTTTCATTCCCACATTTAATCTTTTCCAGCACTTTTTATCTAGAGCAAAATGATTCCTTAGTTCAAAAACAAATCTGTGGCTATTTGCTCAGAATGGAGCAGCCCCAAAAATGCGTTTAAAAGAAAAACAACAAACCCCAAAGGAAGCAGCGTTCATATGTGAATGTAAGCAGCTCTATTCATGGGTATCAAGAATCTTTGTCATTTGAGATTAATTGCTCTGGGTTGTTTTAGCTTGCCCACCTTCCCACTGGGGACCAAACTGCATCCACACATGCAACTGCCATAATGGGGCTTACTGCAGTGCCTACGATGGGGAGTGCAAATGTACCCCAGGATGGACCGGCCTTTACTGTACACAAAGTAAGTGACTTTTGTTATCCGTTCTTAGTCTATAAATCAGTGACAGAATTTTCCTTCGGTATTTTCACACTTTATTCATTGATTTCTTCCCATGCTGCTGAAACAACACATTACCTCCTTGGTTGCAGGGGAGGCCCCTGTATAAGCACTGGCAGAGTGTTGGCCATTACATTTGGGCTCCTCTGTAGCCTTCCTTCAGAGGAAGAAAACTTTTGGCCGCAGCCGGGCATCCCTGTGGAAGAGTCTGTCGTGTGCACATGCAGAATGAGGGACTCTGACGTTCAGAAGCTACCACTGCAGGTGCACGGTTATGGCTGCAGTCCATAGCATGGATGGTCAGCTCTGCAGGCATTCCCCACAAGGTCGAATGGCGGTACTGTCTAATTCCTTCCCTCTCTGAAAGCTCCCCAAGAAGTACTCTAGCAGCAGGGACCCAGCAACCAAGATTCTGAGATAACACAGAGCTGACTGAAGCCATGAGAATAGCTCCTAGCTTAGCTGTGGCTGCGGTCTACTGAGGCACAGTCCCTGTTGTCACTGCAAAGTGATTATACAGCGTATCTCATATCTGTAATTGCTACCTCCTGGGGGCAATTGCAACAACAGCTCTAGCTCAGCACCTGTAATTCAAATACAGGTATAGAAGCTATATTTTTGAACTTAGAAACTAAACTTCACTAGACTGTACAATTTTTTTGAATTTTCTTCATGTAATTAATACAGTAATACTGATTTTTTTCCCAAGAGCTTTTCATTAAAATAAAAATACAAGCAGTGCAGTGACTGGGTGTAGGTATATGGCACTCATTATATGCTGGGTAAGGGTTCACACAAAGTGAATGGGTGTAGGTATATGGCACTCATTATATGCTGGGTAAGGGTTCACACAAAGTTTTGAGAAATAAAGATTTGTTATAGATAGATATTGATGAAGTTGGCTTCTTATCTTTCTCATATTACAGCTTCAGTTTGGTTTATCTTCAATCCAGGCACCCCCACTGTCTGTAATCTGGGCACAACCATTATCTTTGAACTCAAGAAAAATAAGACTGCTAATTGTGTTTTGCATTCAGTGTTTAAATACACCTTTTTCATAAAATCAGAACTCTCCTTTTCCAAATGAATAATGTCTAAGTGGCAGGAAATAACAGATATATTATAGGGCCGTATGGATGCAGCTCTGGAAGACATTCGCTATACTGGTTCAGCTGTTAGCTATCATGGTTATTTTGCTTCCTGCTGGTGAATAATGATCTCTTTGCGGTGATATGTCTTCTGCATACTGAAATGGTATCTCTCTGAGGAGCTGAGATACAATATGTTATTATTTTTATTTTTTTATGCTTCAACGTCAACTGTGCAGAAAATATGTCCAAAGGCTCATTCATCACTGAACAGACTCCCTGCTTTGGTTCACAAACTGCCCTCTTTCTCCTCCTTCAGATACCTTCCTAAACCCATTTCTTCGAGGAGCCCTTCTTGCTGCCTTCTTCTGAATATCTGCTGTCCGCACAATTTCCCAGCCTCGTTTTTATGTAGTTTTTGCCTAACGTGTATTTTAAACCACTTAAAATAGGGTAGGTCTTGATCTATAGTGTTTATAGAATGCCATGTTGAGTAGCGGGGCTACAGAAATGATTTCTCAATAACATACTTAACCAGAATATTTGCATTTTATTTCTCGAGCAGTTGTTTCACTCCGTTTCGCCTCCCCCTCCTTGTATTGCAGGATGTCCCCTAGGCTTTTACGGGAAGGACTGTGCACTGATATGCCAGTGTCAGAACGGAGCCGACTGTGACCACATCAGCGGGCAGTGTACCTGCCGCACAGGGTTCATGGGGAAGCACTGCGAGCAGAGTGAGTAGGGACGGGGGTTGTTCCTGCCTGATAGCAAATACTAAACCCTGAGCCGACCCTCTGTTGTTTTGGCCACTGTTGTGATACAGCCTCTTGGCTTCAGCGGGAATTTCGGTGGGGAAGGAGCTTCAGGAGTTGGACCTAGGCTTTTTCCAAACAGGTAAAAGCCCGCAGAATTAGTTATTAAGACTGATTATGATTGTGATGGCTGTTTCTTTCAATTTGTAGCTACATGTAAGAAGCATCTGTACTGCGTTCTAGTTGCTTTGGACATAATGCTAAAAAAACCCCAACAACTCTGTCATGTAAAAGTAACAAATGAATCCAAGTAATTGTCATTAGCATAAACCACAGTGAAAACTAATGGCTAGAAAACTAAAGATAAGAGGTACCACATCAATCCCAGTGGATAACATTAATCTTTGCCATGTGGTTTTACAGTACAATTGGATTATAAAAGCCTAATAGATGGCATTTTGTTTTCGTATGTGTGTGATTCTTTACCCAAGAAAATCAAGAGTAACACCACTGACATCAATGGTGGTATAACGTTGTACAGCATTAAAAGAATAATCAGGCTCAGAAGCACAGAACTGTTAGTCCAGCCTCTGCTAACGTTACAGAGTGGTGCTCCCACACTTCACGCATTGTACTGCAGTGCAAAGCGATCCATTCAACGTACTGTTGTGAAGGTTTAAACCTGTCTTTGGCAGCAGCGTCATGCACAGGGCTTTGCTTTTGGTGTGTGGAGGACATTATAACCTATAACCAGGACTGATTTAGCTGCATCTGGATCTGAAGGGCTGTGCAGTGGCCAAAATAGCATGTGTCACACCTGTCACACCTGGCAGCACTGTAACAGAAGGGAGGGAGGCTACCATCCCTATAGACAGACTTTATTCCCTCAGCAGCGGGTCTAGCCCCAGCTGCAATGGGAGTTACGTTTTTAAGGCTAATCAACATCTATGTTGATAATCTATGTCACTAAACATTTGGAAGTGGATTTTTTTTTCCTAAGAAAAATACAGTTGCAACAAAATCTGCATGGTTTAGAGGAATATATTAATTTCAATGAAATAATAGCTGGCAATATGGAATTATTAGCTATGTAAATTTTCTTACTCTACTCTGATGATTTCAATGTTTCACTTCAAAAGAGCAATAATGTTTAGGAAAAGATAAAGGTTTTAAGATCTCTTGATGTCATGAGATCAAAAAATAATTTTGAATACTTTGGCAAATCTAACTTTATTATTATGTTTTATGGATTTTATATTTTATCCTATAATTTAATAATAATGATTTAACAATATTAAACTAAATGTTTTGGTGTTTCTGAATTTGAACATCAGTTTTAAAATTGACTTTTCATTCCAATTCAGATTTCCAAATGCCAAAATATATTGTGGCGTGATGGTTTTTGCCCAGCCATTGACTTCAGTAGTTATAATCTTGTTTTACTGAATGTAACCAGGAGAAGAAGAAGGTATATAAGCGTGAAATTCCACTTGAGTCTGGATTTATCAAGACTGCAAGAACATTTCTCTGGCACCTATTGTGTTGCATTGTCTTGTAAATTATTCTAAAGTAGGAACACGTAAAAGATGAGATAAATTCTTCTAAAGAGACAAAATTAATATAGTTACAAAACTCAGAGAGATTTCAGAAAATTGAGTCTCAGAAGGTGAAGAAGTACCACACTTCCTCAAACCATCAGAACTACAATAATGTAACAAGCCACACAGTAACAGAGGTAGCAGTATAAAAGAGATAATTTTTATCAGTGTAGGATAATTCTCTACCATGCTAATTACATGATGTAGGAGACACTTTGATCAGTAATTAATTATTGTTTTCAAATCATTCTGGGAGAGAAAAAATAATGTAAAACTCTGCCAGTTAGCTTATTCTTCATAATTCAGCATTTCTCTCCTGTAGGTAGTTCCTCAATGTATACATTACAGTATCAAAGTATGCTATAAGCCGCCTAGGACCAGTTTTATTTTTACATAAATGCGTGGTGTATATTAGACTCATTCTTATGGCCCTTATCTCTTGCTCTTTTACCACATCAGCACATCTGTCATATCACATGTCACCAGCCAGATGTCTGGCTCCACTCATATGATTACGTGATTTTTTCAAGCACTGGGATCTGAGTAGCCTGGGAGACCTAACATTCTGGTGTAGAACTGGCACTTTGTTCACATTTTGTCCATTTCTTCACTGTCTTCTACCCTTTTAATCTCTTCTGGATATTTTTTCCTTCCTGATTTCACTGCCTTAGTGGCAGCAACATTACAGGTGAAGGAAAATCACTTCTGAATACAATTTCCTTCTCCTTTTCCTTCTCCCTTCCTGCGTCCACGCACATATGCGGAGAGGTCCTCTTAAGAAAAGCTTTCCCGTAGAGGTCTACCACTAATCGCACATTGCCATCTGCTGGCCATGTACAAAAACGTGTGGCATGAGGAACACATGGTAGCATGTATGGTGCTGTAGGCCTGTAATAGCAAAACATTTAAGAAGTACTGACTATGTCTGATTTTTATTTGCACTTATTTTGCGCAGAATGTCCTCAAGGTACATATGGATATGGATGCCGGCAGTTATGTGACTGTCTGAACAACTCAACCTGTGACCACATCACGGGAACATGTTACTGCAGCCCCGGCTGGAAAGGGGCCAGGTGTGATCAAGGTAAAGTCTAGATGCAATAAAATTATTGTAATTGTTTTATATAAAACTTGGACTAACCTATTAAATGCCATCTCTGTATCATTCATTAAATTAATCTGATAAGGCATGTGTGTTTAAATAGTCCATTCTATTAAATTTTATATGTTCTGCAGATTTTGTAAGTATTAGATGCCTCAGTGATAGTTTATTGGAGCAAAGCACTCAAGTGTAGATTGCATGAAATGTTGTACAGTGCTATGCTGTCCAAAGCTGCTGATAGAGCATGTGCTTTACCTGCTCTGTGCTTTTGCCTAGAGAACGTTCTTACTTTTTCAACACCATGAAAATATCTCTTTCTATGAAGAAGATTAATGGTTTTCCTTAAGGCTAGGATTGTCTTCACATTGGTTTCTGACATGGCTCTATTTTGGCATTATTAAATACAGCTAAATTAGCAGAAAGATTTAGAAGTGAAATACTGTCTTCTGTTCCTGACACATAAGCCTCTGAATTTATGCCACATATTTTCATTTCTTCTTCTATATTTCAGCTGGTGTAATTATAGTGGGGAACTTGAACAGTTTAAGCCGTACCAGTACTGCCATCCCTGCTGATTCTTACCAGATAGGAGCTATAGCAGGCATCATCATTCTTGTCCTGGTTGTGCTTTTCCTGCTAGTGCTCTTCATCATTTACAGACATAAGCAGAAAGGAAAAGAAACAAATATGCCCGCAGTGACCTATACCCCTGCTATGAGGGTCATCAATGCAGATTACACCATTTCAGGTAAGTGACATTTAGAACAGGTTTTTTCCTTTGTCTCTTGACTTTGTGCTTTTTTAGCTGAGCTCTGAAGGGCTTCAGATCTGCCCCTAACAGGGCTTGAATGTGCATGTTTCACCTTTGTGTATTAGCGAGTGCTGCTGTGAGCAGGAACGTATTTGATTTCGAAAAGGGTGTCTACAATTCTGCCTTGGAAGCCTTCCTAGAAAGAGAGGCAGGGGAAAGTTTCCCTCTTTAGGAAGAGGAAGACTGAGACACTGCTCTCAACTGCCTTTCGCAGGGTTACAGCCCCCGAGACCACACTGACAGTGGTGCCGGTGAACTGGCACACGAGACCAGTGGGTTGCGATGGTAGACTTGTATGCGTACCTTTCAGCTATCAGAGGCAGTTCACCTGAGTTCAGAAGAATGCTGCCCCAGCATCTATAGCTGCTTAGTTTGTTCTGCATCATAGTCTTTTAATCTCTGCTTTTGGTACTATGAAGGTGGCTTCCCCTGGTAAAATGTGTTAATTGTAAGGAACAAGTGACCATAGACCATATACCTTGCTTTTCTGTGTAACGTTTTGCACGTCAAATGTTTTTTTGCATTAAACCATCAAGTATGGACATTTCTACTCCTCCGTGCCTATTTTTAAACAGAATTGGAAAGTGTGGCAGAATATGGTTTCTACTGAAACTTTAAATTCAGTGCCAACAGCTTGAATACAGAAGGACTGCAGTAGCTGTAGAAAATCAGGATTTCACACTAGCTGTGGCAAGATTCCGTAGAGAGGCAGATAGCAGAGTGGAGGAGCAGTGCTCCTGAAACAAAACAGGAGTTTTCGACCTACGAAAGTGCATGTGAGTTGGGATGCAATGGGTACATGAAACTTCAGGCAACGCTGTCTTTTGCGCACAGCTGTTAAGGAAGGCAGCAGGTAAAGAAGCCAGCAGAAACAGTTGTCAGAGTCAAGAAAGATGTACCAGCAAAGGTCATGGTGCTCTTGAAGCACCAGAAAATGTTGCTGTGAACTTGATGGTGAAAGTGTCTATAATTAGGACAAAGCTATGACTACAGAGGCAAAAGAGAGCAAGGGACCACAGCAGAAAGAGAAGTTAGCAAGTAACACTTGTGAATGCTGTTTGCTGAAAGTGAGGACATGACTAGTCAGTTACTGCTCTATCTCTCTAGTTTCTTTAAATGAATGCAAGATTTTTAGATTTTTTTTTAAAGAAACTCTAAATCAGATTCTGAAATCGGTGCAGCACTATTAAAAACATATCCTAAGAAAGAAATGCCATTTAATTTTTAGTTGTTCATTTTCCTTTCTTTTTCTTTTCAGAAACCATCCCGCACAGTAATGGTGGAAATGCTAACAGTCACTATTTCTCTAACCCTAGTTATCATACTCTAACTCAATGCACTACCCCACCTCATGTCAACAACATGGACAGACTGACCCTGGCAAAGGTAAAGCATAAAAATCTGGATGCTTCTGTGTAAATTAGCCTTTGGTTTATTTTAATTTGTTCCTAATGTTTCATATTTCGTTTATTTTTGCTTTCTCTGATGATCACCTGGAAATTCAGCAACTTCCCATCAGTTTCAGTTTCTGTTACCTATCTTTCTTTGGAATAGGCAAAAAACAATCAGCTGTTTGTGAACCTTAAAAATGTGGAACCTGGAAAACGAGGCACTGTCATGGACTACACAGGAACACTGCCTGCAGACTGGAAACATGGTGGCTACCTCAATGAGCTTGGTAAGGAAAAAAAAAAAGAGAATGTGAATGTTATTCATTGTGTTTGGGATGGACTGGAAAGCAGGGACGTTTTCCTGGTTCTCCACTCAGGGTAATGCCAGGCTTGTCAGACTGTGTGTGAGGTTCAGGATTAGGGGTTTGACCTTCCTTTAAGGCAGTACTGTTAAGAGATAAAAAAGTGACTCCTTTTGAGGAATGGTGAATCAGTCCCATGCCCAATGCAGACAAGGTATGCAAAATATCTCATATTATTTTTGTAAAAAGATTTGCTTATTAATTAGTTTCATAAAACAATGGGTATTGTACAATAAGGGTCTGCTTTGGCAAAATTACATATTCTTATTAAATAAATAAGAGCTTGCATATATCCTTTTTTTTCTGATCCCCACCAAATGGAATCAATGCTTTAAAAAGTAGTTTCTCAACATCTGAGCTGCTTCAGATGTAAATTCAAGGAGCATCCTCCCAGCTAAACCTCCTGTTTGCTAAAAGACAGAGCATTGTCCTTAAGAAGAAAATTTCCCGAGAAGTGGTGAGAGTCACTGTATCCTGCTTTATGCTGTCTTTTGCTGTCTTCTCATCCTTTCCCAGTCTCGTGCATTCCAAAAAGTCTGAGTTGCACTGACCGTATCTCTGACCAGTGAAAACCTTAAAAGGGACTTTCAGTGCCAGTATAATTTAGATCATTTAATTACCTTCATTTCTGGTCCTTATCAGTATCAGATTCTGGGAATCAGAACTACAGTATGCAGCATTATTTTTTTTCCTGCTCATCCCCAATCTTGGACTAACCACAATTCAGGCTCAGATCTGGTTTTTTTTAGAAAAGGGTTTCAGTCATAATGCTCAGTGTTCAACTTTGCATTTTCTTAGAGCATTTGTACTAGCACTTAAGACTCCTTAGAGATATTGGCTGTGGTTAACCCCCTGCAGTAGATCTTGAGTTACAGGGAGATTCTAGAGGACTGGATGAATGCTGATATTATGTCTGTTTTCTAGAAGATCAAATGGGATTACTTGGGTAACTCTAAGCTGGTGATCCGGGCATTAGTCTTGGTAAAAACAACAGAACAGCTGATACGAGATCTAATAAATAAAGATGGGTAGGAATAAAATTAATTGGTTTAGGTCTCCTCAAATAACATAATTTCGTTCTCGGAAACTATGAATTTTGTTTATAGAGATATTGTATAGATAAAATTATTTTAGGCTTTTATGAGGCTTCTAGCATAGTACCACAATACAATCTGATTAAAAAATTAGCACTCTATAGTATCAAGCAAAGCTATTTGAATGGATTAGTAACCAGGTAGATGCCAGGTCTCTCAAGACGGTTGTCAGGCATTGCTGATCGCTGATGTTTATATTGGGATTTATATTGAGAAAAATCCGTTACTAAAAGATAAGTGCAAACCTGTAGACTTTTAGGTGCTAGGTATTTAGGCCATTCCTGCAGGTCAAGGGACTGGAACAGAGTGACCTTGGACAACACAATGGGAGTGATTAACTTTGGAAGCAAAGTACCAAGAACTGGAGTGAACTTTGCATACCCTGAGATTTTCAGGTCAAGAAGGGATGTCTTTCTGGTAGATGCGGTTTATCCAGCGAAAAAATATGCTTTAATCAAGGAGCAGTTATTAGGCTGGGGGAAACATAATGGCCTGTGACATATATGAGGTCAAACTAGATAATTTAATGGTCCCTTATGACCTTAGCCACCTTCTCTGTTCTACTGTTTGAAAGTGTGCAAGCAAATAGTAACAATGCTTCTGTAACCCTATACCGGGCAGTTTCACAGTGCTTATCGGAGAATTACTCTGCTAAGGTAGAAGTGAGTCCTAAAGCGATTTTTAAAGTTTTAAAAGCTGTTATCTAATCACTTTTCCTTGATTTTAAAACTCTGTTTTTTATATCATTTTTCTCAGGTGCTTTTGGACTTGATAGGGGATATTTGGGAAAGTCCCTGAAAGGTGAGGTTATTTTCTGATGCATTTATAGGAAATGAAGTAGACATTTGGTTTACTCTTCTAAATTATCTTTAGTTTCTGTGTGAAGAGAATATAAAATAATTTTAGACTAAATTATTCCTAGACACTGAATCAATGCATGAAGTTTTTTTGCTTTTTTTTCTTTTTTGAGGGGAGGGCTTTTAAAAAAAAACAACAAACCAAGCCTTTCTAAGTCCCCTATGTGTCACATACCTCAAGCGTTTCTGTAATACCTGAGTCACGAAATGGGTCTATTCTAGACAGCAGAAGGGGGATGGCCCTTGAATTCAGCCTAGTGAGCCAGGCAAGGATGCATGCTGCCTCTGATGAAAGGCTTTAAAAGACAGCCAATTCCTCTTGCAACTGGCATGGTCAATGTAGGACTGTATGACTACAAGCCTGCAGTGATTCATCACGTTCACTGAAGGCCTTTGGAAGGCCTATTCATATTTTGAATGTGAATACATAGAGAGCTTCAGAAATTCAGGGTAGTGATGATATTTTGATCTTTCGAATTATCCAGTTTTCTCATAAGACTTTAAACTGGACCATACTGGTGTGTGTCACTATTTTTGTTACATGATTAAGGTATGCCAAGGGTGACTAGAATGCCTGGATATCCAAACAATGAAAAAGTGTAGCTAAGTCCATATGAATAATGAGTTAAATACGTAGACAAAAGCAGCTGGTTTGTCACCTTGTGTATAATATGGGACAATTAAGCTGAAGGAGTGATTTATTATAACTGACATTTCCTGGGTTTAGAGAATTAGGGGATGCCCAATTTAAAATATCTTAAAGGAGTCACAAAGTTATGAGCTCCTATACACTGACAGGTTCACCAAGGTCAGTCTCATGCTGGATGTTCAGAGTCGGGAACAAACTGAGAAAGTGTCAGCTCTAAAGCTTAAATAACACAGCATATTGCAAAACAACATAGAGAACAAAGTAACATGGACAGCACAAATCTCTTCCCAGCATAAGAAAATGCGTCTTCTCTTAAACTACAGTTATTTGTCCTTCAGTTAAATTCTGAAATGACAAGCCACCTGATGTTTCCTTTTCAGTTCTCCTATGTGCACTTTACCAACTTGTAAGAAGCTGGTTACTGTCTTAATGTGGCTGTATACTCAAACTCTGCACCAAACAGGCCATCCCTAGAAGTCACCTTACTATCTGCTCAAACATTGCTATTGGGAACAGTCTTAGATCACTTATTTTAATAGTGTCCTGAGTTCAGCACTTGGAAAGGCAAAAAGTATTCTGAAATGCCTTTTAAAAACTGATTCTACACATTTTCTGTATTTAGTGCTAGCTACTATTTTAACCAGAATTGAAGGTGCTCAGACTTTGCAATAGGAATTTGCTGATGGCAAGATCAAGCCCATAAAAGAGCATGGCAGTAGAGGTGCTTTCATTAATTGCTTTATAACAATTTTGAAATGTTATGACTGGTTTCCATTTAAATACTCATTTATGAGTGACTTTTTAGAACTCAAAATTGAAGAATGTCCTGTTTAGTAGCAATGTCCATATAACGTAGCATGCTTGAAAGAGTAATATATTCTTCTTTTTGCAGATCTAGTGAAGAACTCAGAATACAATTTAAGTAATTGCTCATTAAGTAGTTCTGAGAACCCATACGCTACTATAAAAGACCCACCAGCTCTTGTGCCAAAAAGTTCAGAATGTGGATATGTTGAAATGAAGTCACCAGCACGCAGGGACTCCCCATACGCTGAGATCGCCGGCTCTGCTTCAGCCAATAAGAATGTTTATGAAGTTGGTAAGTACAAAATCTACTTGTAGATGTTGAAGTTTAAGAACAAAGAACACAGGACTTTTTTTCTTCAATCAGTTTAATCAAAACACATGAAAAATCTCTGAAAAAATGATGATGTGTTCACATTCTATTTTCTGCTCAAAAGGTATAACAACAATCTCATTCTTTTGAGATAAATGGTGTAATTCATAAGAACAGAGTTTGAAATAGCTTCGGCTCTGTTTTATAACCTAGAGGTACCTCTGAATTTTCCTGGTTTGAAAGCCTTTCTTTAAACAACAGCGTAAGATAAGCTTAGCATTCGATTGCAGTATAATTCAACTCTAGATTAGGCTGTTAAGTACTGAATGCAGCTGGAGTAACTGTATGGGAGGGATAGAAAAGATCTGTTTCCTCCTCTTGATCAGAAAAACCAGCATCTTCACCCACAGACATAGCATTTCACTGATATGGGCCCTGTCTAGTTACTGCATTACTGCAGTTACAGAAAACTTTGGGGTCATGTGGAATGGTAGCTATCCTAATGGTCTCTGGACTGGAATAAACCGTATGTCACGTGTCATAGGATACCATTTTCCTTTTCTGTCCCCAATTAGAGATTCCTCTGAAATCCATCAATATCCCCATTGTGTTTCTAAAGATTTTTATAAAATACTGATTAAAAGCCCCAAATTTGGGCTTTTTTTTAGTTTGTCCACACACAAAGAAAGATGCTGGTCCACTTGCTTCTGTCAGTAAATACACTCATGGCAGGCAGGGCCCTGCTGCAAGCCCACAGGTGTAACTTAGTGTAAAGCCAAAATACCTTTAAATCAACCTTTGTTTCTACACCTGCATTTCAGGACTCAGCATGACAAGGAATCTTTATATTGAAGCAGAAAGGAGAGGTATTTTATAATGCTAACTGAAATTAAATACAGTGTTTGCCTTCTGATTGCCACTTCTAGTGTTGAATGTATGTGCTCTCTTTTATCACAGAACCTACGGTGAGCGTTGTCCAGGGAGCATTCAGCAGCAGCGGACGTTTCAGCCAGGATCCTTATGATCTTCCAAAAAACAGCCATATTCCGTGTCATTATGACTTGCTACCAGTTCGAGATAGCCCCACATCCTCTACGAAGGAGGTCAGCAGTGAATGACCCCAAAAGCTGGTCTGTAGCACAGTGGGACTTTCAAGGGGCAAAGTGGCATGGTTGTGCTCCTTCCTCTAGTTTACCATCATATTTGGCTCCTAATCTGTCCAGCAGACAATTGCTGTACATTAAACAGAATCTCAACATGAGGTTTGTGTTGTGTATACAAGTGACAGATGGACAAATGCCACACTCTGGGGATCCTAATCATTCTTTTTTCATGGCAGTAAATTTTATAGAAACAGGTATGCAACACATTTATACTGTAATATACTGGCTTAAAAATATTAGTTTGCAGATCAGTTTTGATAACATCCCATTTCAGCGACTTTAAATATAGACTTCATGTTTGTCGTGTTTCAGAGTAGAAATACTCCCAGGACAGTGCAATTTACCAAATATCACTTTGTACAGGTGATCTGATTCACTAGTTACGTAGAAGACAAACTGCCTTGCCAAATTTTACCTTCCATTCTGATCTTTAGTCAAGACATATATAAGAAATAAGATCATGGGGATAAGTAAGCACAATACTGCAGTTGTTTGGGAAATCCATCATCAGGCTTTTTTGTCCGTTACTGGTGGTGGGCATACCTTGCTTGAATAGTTTTGGAGATAAAAGCATTGCATACATCAATATTATATGCTGCCTCAAGATCTCTTGGTACTCTAGACTCAGCACCAGTCTTCAGCAAATCTTTTGCTACCGTTCAACTCCATATGTTGCAGTTCTGACCACTATTTCTGCCATACACAACTAATAATCCATAACATATCAGTAATTACTTCATAAAATATGTAAATTAAATCAGTTTATTTTTGTCACCATGGACTGATTATGTAAGGAGTGGACAAAGGTGATGACTGCTGTAAATCTTAACTGCAAGGAAAGGTTTACATTTTATAAAAGGTAGTAATAATGACTGTAATATAGGATAAAAATAGTAGTGTTCTGATTTTTTTTTCTTAGAAATAACTAAGCAATCTCTGTGCATACTTGCTAAAAAGGCACCTTTTCTTTTTTATAGTTGATGTAGGG
>NW_009210680.1:102528-106065 GCF_000690835.1 Fulmarus glacialis
GAAACACGTGCTTAAGCTGGTCTTTTGCATTGCTAATAATGTGACACATGTACCCCCCATTCTTCATTAACTTGTGTCTCCATTTTTATGCTGTGTGTCTGTGTTTCTAGTGATCTAGCTTGTAATTGCAAAAATATTCTACTGTGTGTCCATTTCTTTTGCATTTTTGCCAGCTGGCCTTTATTTTGTCTGGTTAAAGGGACCTCTGGGCAGAGGGAGAGGATTAAAGTAAGAATTCATGTCATAGCGATGTCTATCAGAGGTGGTTAGCTAATACATAATAGTTTAGCTTAATGAATTGGGAAACAAAAATCAACATGTTTTTGTTGAGGATAATAACAAGAATGCAGAAGAAAAGTAAAAAACAGTCGCTCTTTAAAGTTTAGCTTATTCTGTTGACTATATGGATGGAGACCATCTTTCCAAAAGGCTCCTTTCTCTTCCTCTGAAACGGTCTGTTACATACTGTGCAATTCGGTGGGAATTAAATTTGCCAAGGTATCCGTCCATTGAAACAAAATTGTCCCCCACAAACGTCAGCCTGAAAATGAAATGGTTGATACAGACTGGACAGTCTCTTTCAGTGGGAAGTTACCTTTAGAAACCTATAAATGATGTGGCAGTATTACTTCCAGCTGCTGCTGCTGTCCGTGATGCTACCTGCTAACATGCTTGTAACATAACCCCAGCAGGCTCTTCCACCCTGCCCTGGCAGTAACTCTGTAGCTTTTTGTGAATAGCTTGTCCCGAGGGTTGGTATATCCCTTATTGATGGGGAAAGGATACAGGCGGTTGCATCGTGCAGGGTATAATGGGAAGCATTAGTCCTCTCTTCCTTCTGTGTTGGGGTCACGTTTTGGCACGTGAGACCTGTGATATACTGTAACAATGTGAAGGGCAGTCAATAGGTCAAGAGTTTGGTGTATGTGCTCTCCGGCTTAGCACAGGGAGTGCCGTGACCATTTTTTACCTTTACATCTGGACTGCAATACAGTCTTGAGACAAAGAATTATCACTATTGTGACAGCATTGATACATTCCCAAGAAAATCGCAACCGGTTGCCTTTGGAGTACTAAATGCAACAGAGGATCAATTGGAAGAAAAACTGAAAAAAACTTTTGGAAAAATGTTTTAGAAGGAACGCAAGAGCTGAAATGAAAATACAGTTTGCTTTTATTTGTGGTCACTGAAGTGGTGAAATGAGAGATCTGCATCCGAAGACATCATGCGGCTGTGCCCAAGCCTAAGAATGTATATGCCTGTATGAAGTGCCCCGTAACATTCTTGGTTCTTGCTGGCCATAAGCACTGGCTGTTTTGCAATTCCCTGAGCATTTCTTGTATATCCTTGGAATAAATAATTTTATTATCTTGGGATTTTGCAAGTACAGAAATTAACTACAAGATTTCAAAAGCCAGTTACCATTTAATCCCTCTGTAAGACAAAGTATTGATTGGGTTTGTGTGCATATAGGTAACATGTAGAGCTATGTATATGGTATATACATGTGTTTGTGCTGTGAAACAGACTTTAAAATAAAATCTTTCTTCTCTGAAGCCATGAATAGCAAATGCTGTATTTAGCAATTGTGAGCTCACAAAAATTTATTTTCTTACTCTGTGTAAAATTTGGATAAATTAATTTCCAGTTTGTCACATACCCTCAAGTGATACATTCAGCCAAATATTCATGAAAACAAATGAGTTTCTGATAATTTTGCCTATTGAGTATGTTCTAAATATATACATTACCAAAGTCTGCCTTCCTTTATGTGGGTAAAACTCCTGCTGTGTAGTCAGCATAAGCAATGTCTGCATATATCTGAGCCGGATTTGCAATACATATAGGTCAAGTAAACAATTTGTGAATTTACTTCCGTGAATGATCGTTGGTAGACGCTCAGAAAACAGATTGCCTGCAGGGGTCATACATTCTTGTTAAATGATAGCCATGTATCATTCCAGAGGAGAAAAGCACATGGTACTTACATTAGCAATCCTGCTGTCTCCTGTATGGCTAGGGAGGCTTGCTCTGGAGTACACTCTGCTGTCAGTTTCAGAGACCCCCAACTCAATCCTCATGACTGTCACATAGCCCTTTTTGTAGATCCCAGTGTGCTCTTTAGAGAACTTAAATATTTCTGAACATGCATGCTATATTGTGGTGGGAACTTAATGAGTAAGTTGATACAATAATTTTAGCAAACACCATCTACAGAGAGAATTGGCTTCACCACAAGACAGGAATGGAAAGAGATGCCTTGCCTCTATATATTCACATTACAATAGTGAGAAACATAGCATTGAAAATGGAGATAGCTATCCCCTAGCGACATGTTATCAGTTTAATAAAGTGCAAAATGCTGCACAAAGTTAATAGCTGATTTTAAAGTACGTAGAGAGTATAAACTTTAGGTTTTAAGTAATGTAGGCATATTAATTCTGGTCATTTAGAAGCATAATGAACCTCAAGGCTTTTTACTATATCAAAGATTTTTGATCACAACACACTGTTACACATAAAATCTGTCCTTATCTTGATCTACCCAGACAACTCCCATTAATTTTAATTGGAGATGTGTATGCAGATTACAGGAGAAAGAAGATTTCATTGTATTCATACTTTCTGCTGAGACAATCTGCAAAGCCAGGTTAATATTGAAGTGAAGTTAGGATAAAACAAAATCAGAAGTGGGGAATGTTACTTAAAATATATTGGATTTTCCAAGTACTGTGACTACAATTGAATTTTTTATTAGATATGTGTCCAAATAATGATCCTTATACTGAAGCTCTAAAGTCCAGACTGAAGAATACAGAGCTAATTTTGACAAAAATGCTTTATATTGAAGATTGTATATATAGAAGTTTAAATGACTGGAAAAAAAAGGGTGCATGTTTAATTACTGTACAGAAAATCTTGTCATTTGGTACACTCTTAATAGTGCTAGAGCACTAATCGTAACTCTTCTATCTTCAGTTTTTTAGCCCACATGACTTCACTTTGATATGATTGAACTGTAATATTTTTTTTAAAGAAAACCTATCAAGTACGCCTGGCTGTTTTTCTTAGCTGTAACAAGAAAGTGTTTTGTTGTGAAAATATATCTATTTTCCAAAGATGACTGATGTTCATCATTTTGCCCTTCACTACCATTTATTTCACTTCACATACCTGTAGGTTAATGTAATAAAGTTTCTAATGAAAGATGGGAAATGCTCTGAATTTTTTCCTTTGTTTTTCATTTGCTTAGGATGGATCTTGAAATAGCATGGGAAATACAAAAAATGTTATCCTCGCCCTTGCTGGACCACCAAATAATGTATTTTATTTTCCCTCTTATAGAAAGCAAGTAGTTTACAAGATGCTTTCCAGAAAATCACGGCTAATTTTGAAATGCTGAACTTCTCTGATTACTGTCTGTTCCTGCAGGAATTAATTCTGTAAACGGGTCGATGCTTTCAAGCCTGTCTCTCGAATGCTTAAAGCGTTAACCTTGAGAAAGATCACCGTCTCTCACCCTCCCACCAGGCAAT
>NW_009210681.1:0-19696 GCF_000690835.1 Fulmarus glacialis
CCTCGGGGCCCTCTTCCTCTTTAGCACCCAGCGTCTCCAAATTACCTTCATCCGCCGTCACCTGTAACAGCCCAGAACTTCTTACCCTGGAATTATGTCTGGTTAAATGGAAGCAAAGTAAGTTCTAAGTGAAGGTGGAGACCAACCAAGTATTTTCATGGCTCATCTCTACGCTTTGCAAACACTCCTTTTCGTTGAGGGGAAAATAACACCCGGATTAATGCTCGCTCTCCCATATTCTCTTTGGCCTTGGTCCAACTTTGTGTTACGCAGCATGCGAAGCACTGGAAATGTGGAAATTTTAAGAAGGACCCATCAATTGATATTGCAGCCTCCATGCACTGCCATGCTAATGGATGATGGAGCTTTTACACTCGTTGAGGTATGAAGCTTGTGGGTGATTCCTGGCCAGGGGAGAAACACCTGCACCAGGTGAGCCCTTAGAAGTATTTGTTTGAAAAACATACCCAAGGTACATAAAGTAAAGTAGTTTATGGCTGTTTTAACAATGTAAATTGAAACGACAGGGAAGACTAAGCACAAAATGCACGCTGTGTAGGTTCCCCAAAAGAAATGCAGATCAAAGAAGTACTGAGCAGTGCAGTGGTGAGGAACAAGTAGGCTGTCAGGGGAAGAACTAAGAGAGGAAATGGGGATCTGAAAATGCAGTGAAGGATAATAGGAAGAAGCACAAACCACAGCACTAATGCAAGGTCACCACAGGGCTGAGTATTAGCTTGTTCCTGTATGTATGGGTCACTTGCTTCTGTTTGGGTATTTCTGCTGTGCTTGTCAGAGTTGTTAGTATTTTCAATTTGTATTAAAGGAACTCTCAGAACAGATGCTCATTGTGCTGGGAACTCTGCAAACACAGTATATGGAGCTCTATCCATTTTGTTCATATGGACTCTGTAAGTAGAAGACTGCTCAGTTCTGAACCACGCAGAACAGTAGGAGGCAAGTTAAGAGTCAGGACATGAGATGTCAAACCTGAATGGTGCTGCATTTCACGTGTACGCTTACTAGCTCAGATTTTCATGCTCAGGTCTATAGTGTTTAAGTTGAAGAGCTTAGAGTCTTAAAAGACCAGACTCATAGAGTGAAGGGTAGAAAAAGGGAAACAACATGAAAGAAAGATGAACGAAATTGCCAAATTATGTTAATTCTGTGATTTTATGGGGCAAAAAAAATCTCTTTGGGAAGGACTTAATTATGAGGGGATTAGCCACTAACAAAAAAATCACAAAATATTTTAGTATGGAAAAAAGCCTGTATTCTGCACTTGTTCTTTAGTTTATCTTGGAGTGGATGCAGGAAATAAGATTTTAATTTTATTTTAGTTTTACTTCTATATATTGCGGTGTTATGGTATTTTGTGTGATTTCTATATTTCTGTCATAATCAAAGGAGTCCTAGGGTTGTTATGAAGAAGAAACACAAAAACTGCCATGATGACTCATGCCATTAGTATTCTGATACCCTCTCCCTGACAGTAGCTCAGATCAGATGTTACAGAGAAAGGTGCAAGAAATCTTTATGTAATTGTGAGATAATGTGCTTGTATATTTTCTCTAGCACTAAACAGTTAAAGCTGGCTTGTACATAATAGATTAGCCTTTACTTATTTGTCCATGTTACTTGTATGCTAGGAATCAGTTTACCTTGTGGTAGGCATTGTCCAGACAAATAGAAACAGATGGTTCTTGTCCCAGAGATGTTACCTTTTCTCTCTATATTAATATCCATTCTGTGTTTTCCTTTTATCTGACTTAATGTAAATGCAGGTGTTCTTATTATGTCTGTAAAAGTGTTATCCTGCTTTGAAATCTGCTAAACTGTAAGCCACAAAAACAGCTTGTGGCAGTAAATTGCATAGATTGGTTAAGCCCTGTGTACAACAAGCATTTCTTTTCAAGGGTGTCACCTGGACACCGCTGTCATAGAAATACGTTCCATTTCACAGTCTCTCTGTGATATTTTATTCATGCTGTACAGGAGAGAGTAAAGGACCCAGTCCTGCATTAGCACACAGGAGACAGCTCTTGCGACAAGTGCCCTTTGCAACCCTTTGGGCTCTGTCTGAGAGAAAAAACTGAAACGTCTTAGAGTCTCCTGCCTGATCTCTTTGATGAATCAACAACACTCAGTGAGGTACACTGTCAAACTGCTCATAGCGTGGATGTTCACCCTTTGTGTATCATAAAAGAACATTGTTTATCAACATGTCATCTCAGTGCTGTATGTCATGAAATGCTATGTGCTATACGACAGTAATATCTCTATGACGGGTCAGTCTTTTACTATTGTGTCAATTTGTGCGTAAGTAATTCACCTTATATACATTAATATATTTAAATTTCCTTGCCTAACACTTGTTGATTATTTTTCCTTGATGTAATCCCTCTACAAGGTTCATTTTTGGTCACATCCTACTTCACATAGCAAGTATTAGTTGTAGTGCCTTCTTGTCTGACATTTGAATGGAAAGCCTGCGAGAAGTCCAATTGTTTGGAGAAGGGAAATAATAAGTTCCAGACCTTTGAATTTAGACACCAACATGGCAATATTGACCCTTGTTTCCAATAAAGGCTAATGCCTCTCCTTGTACAGGTTTTTGTTCACGAGGTTTCCCAGTTAGTTGCCTCCAACCTATTGCCATGATACTCCACCTTGTGAGGAATCCAGTAGTGTAGTTATAGTCTCTTTACCCAGATGTTTACACAAGATCTTCTCTAAGATCCTCTCTTGTGTTGCTTGTTGTCCATGGTATTGACTCTAATCAAATTCAGGATACTTTACTGCTACAGAATGCTATGCTATAGGGTAAAAGGTTAGAAATGCTCAGCTCCTGCTTGTGCTCAGGATGAGGCTTCATGGGGTATTTAGAAGTACCTATCATTTATCTTTACTGTCCGTTGGTGGCAGTCACATTAAAGGCATGCATGGAAGTACTGCATTATCCCAGCTCTTGGTGCCAAGGGTGCTCTACAGACTGTGAGGAAGACAATAACCCAGACAAATGATGAGCTTCTGTAGCCCTGTATAAAACAGCAGCCTGCTCTTCTCTAGGAGAGCTGAACATCAACAGACTCCTCACAGTGCTGGTTGTGTGTGGTGCCTTTTGTTCTCACAAGAATGAATGGTTGCATGACAAAATATTTTTAATTGTAATCCCAGTTTACATAATAATCAGAAGCAGTATGAGGATGTAGACCCTGGCTTTCTGTTTCCCTGTTCTTGTACCTTGTATATGCTCTTCTCCTGTTTTGATTTATTGCTTTCTCATTTTGTTTGGCTTGAATAAGAGATACTCAGTAGGTTTACAGACGTACCATTTGTTAGGCTATTGAGAGATTGTTGGGTTACCGCCACACCCATCACAGGAGAGCCATGAAAGGCCCATCTTCGCAAGCCCAGAGGAGCACAGGGGGCACAATGGCAGGCAGGAACCCAAATTGAAGACTAAGAGGAAAGGAGACCCTGTCCGGTCCCCTCCCAGGTCTGTCCCAGCAGAGCCTCAGCCCCAGTGTCCGGGCGTGAAACCCATCACCATGAGCCATGGAGAGCAGCTCTCCAGGTTACCTCTTGGACTAAGGGGGATTGCTAGCTGGAGGTGTGCGACACATAAGGGGATGCAGGGCAAGAGCTTTTGGGGAGTGCACAGGATTTATTGTGGGATGTTCAGGGGAGGAACCAAAGGCAGGACAAAGGAGGGATTTGGGAGATTTGGGTAGTAGCAAGTGAGGGATAAGGGAATAAAAGGGTTCATCTGTGTAAGGAGTTGGCTGGTCAGGATGCTTGTCTGCACTTGACCAGCACAGTCTGTCCTGTCTCCTTACTAAACTCCACCTTCAACTGTTTTCCAGTGAGGGGCTCTTTACTCTGTGTATGTTTGGGGGGTGTCTGTGGTGCAGCAACTGAAGCGAGTGTGGGTATGATTGCTAGCAAAGATAATGCCAGATGAGCCAGTGAGTAGGCAAAGTGGGCTGGGGTCTGGGATGGGTTTGGAGGTCTCTAAGGGCCACTTCTGCGTATGAGAGCAGCTGTGGGTCTGTAGGGGTGAGGGCACATGGGGGTGGCTATTGGGAACAGGGGAGTCCTGGACAGCCCTGGGTCAGTGTGTGTGTCTGTGTGTGTGTGTGTGTGTGATGGTCTGTACCGGTAGTGGGAGTGGGGGCGCGGCCTCGAGAGCTTTTATGTCCAGGTGGCAGCAACTGGGGAGACTGGGATCCAGGGGCAGCTACTGGACAGACTGTCTCAGCCCTGCTGCTGGAGGGCTCCACCTTGTAGATATGTATATATATTCCCACTTGTGGACCTCCGCCCTGCTCAGCTGGAGCAGGGAGCAGGATGAGGCTGGTGGTGCTGTCAGTGTTGTTGTGAGTGCTCTGTATGTCTGTCTGTGGTCTGTATGGCAGCAGTGTATATATGTACATTTGTGGTGTATACATGTGCGCTGTGTCCATGTGTCTACTGGGAACACGTGCACTCGTTGGACCTGGGGGCATGGAGTGGCAGCAGCCTTGCCCCTCTCAGGCTGCCGGATTAGGTATATTTTCCACTAACACAAATCCTTAGAGAAAAGCACTAGAAAGCGCATACCACACCATTGTTACTTTACTTCTGCTTTCCTTTTTATTTTCTGACTGTCTCTTTGTATTCTGTATCAAACTCAGTAACCAAGGACCAGGTCAGCACAAATGCATTTTAGGATGATTTGAAATGAAACTGAGTGGGATCACATGGCTGTAGTCAGTCTGTTCTGCTATCTCCCCCCTGGGTAAAATTGCTTTGTGTATGAACACAACGGTAGTGTCTAGCTTCTTTCTTGTCACTGTCAAGGCTGCTGGTCATGTTGCAAATGCACATCGCTCACGTGGATGATAATCTTCCATCTGAGGAGCATGGAGGGAAGCATAAAATTGAGGAGGTATTTTGACAGTGATGGTTGCTTAGGGGAAACACCATCATTCATCCATAAACACACAAACACTCTCTTTTCTACCTGAAAGATTCTTTTAGTGTTCTTATATCTATCATGCCCCTGTCTGAACTTTTTGAAAAATATTCCTCTGCTTCCTGCTGGCCACAGTGCTTAATCATCTTCTACGGAAAAAGTGCGTGTCAGTAACTGACATGCTTCCCACAGTGCTGGTTCAATATAATGAACACAGAATAATGTGCTAACATTGTCCATGCAGCTAACAGGCCATAAGCTGACTGTTTTACGAAGTATTATCTGGTGGTCATCCCCAAGACTTTTGATAAAATTAAAAAAAAAAAAAAAGTTAGGGATGTCAGTTCAATCTTGGGCTATGTGGTCTGGGACTTGTTAAGAACATAAAAACAATCCCACCAGATCAGACCAAGGATTCACGTAGCCTGTTTCTTGGGGATTTAGTCCAGTGGTAGACGGCATGCTTAACATGCAAGAGGTACTTGTTGATGCCTGTAGTTGTTGATGCAAAGTGCCCGAGGCCAATACCTCATGGTATATCAAAGCGTGTAAGAAGGAATTCTTATTCTTACTCCCCAGAATCCCCTCCCAGCTTCCACTGATTTGCAACTCAGCGACTTCCAGTCTATTTTTGTGTTAGATAAATAACTTTGTCGAGTAGAATTGCATTTCCTACTCTAAAACCTTCCCAGTTTGAGACCAGACTCATTGCAGAAACTCTATTCTTCTTGTTGGGACATGTATCAGCTGCTTGTGAAATCTATTAATTCAATTTCATAACCGATTTATTTATAATTGATAGCAGAAAGAAATCCCTCAGTCTGCACTTTTTCAGAAGCTCCTAACATAAAATCACCTTTGAATTTGAGCTTGTTTTCCAGGTCATCGATTCCATTTCTGAGCATTTTACTTCTTTTAGTGCTTGTAGAATGGAATCATTGATTATTTTCATGTTGTTAAAATGTGCTCTCGTGGTCTAGAATCAAAGCTTTCACAAATTAAATTCTCACTAATATTTGTTCCTTCTACTGTCACTATAAGCTCATATATTAAAGCTGTTTGCCCTTCCTCACACCACTTTCAGAACTGCCAAGACGTTGAGAAAAATGGGTTGGAATTTAAACAGATTAAAATATGAAGAAAGACTTGGTATAATAACTATTTTTGTACACATCAAACAACCAATAACCACAATTTAAAAAAAATTTACATATATCTAGGAAGGTTTTACATTGTCATAATAATAAAAGTCAATTCCACAAAATACAAAGGGGTATAATAAAAAAAAATCATATCAAAGGTATTTTTTTATTCTGCATTATCAGAGCTGTCAAACATTGATTTTATAAATCTTGTAGTATAACCCTTGTGTTTTTAACTCTGTCAATCAATCAATATAACCCTTTTAATGTGCTTTTATTAGAAATAACACCTAACAAAGAGACTTGACAAAATACATATTTCTCTATTTTTGGTTTATTTGATCTGTGCATTTGACCTAACTTTGCCTATACTCATTTCCACTGTTTCTCTAGTGCAAACCCATCAGTTGTTTGTCTGAAGAAAATGCAACACACTGTCACTGATGGAAAAATTGAAAAAAACCCAACAGTATCATTAAGGCTTGATATGATAATGGAGAATATAAAATAGTAAAATAATGTAAAATCTCATAATCAATTCTTCTACTTTTTTCTGATTTTTTTGCAAGGTTGATTTTTAATCTGTGTGTTTTTTCCTGCAGTAAAGCATAGGGTGGTTGAGTAGTTGAGTTTTAACATTATTTGATCTCAGGGGATGGAACTTAGTTTTAAAAACTAAGTCAGACCTACTTTCAGTATGACATTTGCTATGAAGTATAAGACTACTGAAGAGGTATACGTACCTTTTCAGTGACGCACTTTATAATATGCTAGATGATATTGATGTATATTGACTTTTTAATTTTTGGTGCTGAATGTGTATTTCTAAATAAAATAAGCATCAGTCCAATTATTTAATCACTGAACTACCTTTCTAAAGTAAAATACCATTAAATGCATTGGTTTTTTATATTTTGCATGATGCAATACTTTTCTAATGCTCTTTCATGAAATGAAAGAGATTGATCTGGTTTTCTTTCTCACATAATTCCATGTTATAATAGCAACAAAACACATTGGGAACGGGTTTTGATGTGAGAACTGCCCTTCCTCATTAATACAATTTATAAGCTTCAACTTCATTCAGTATAATTCCACTAAATTAAGACAATATTAAGACTACCATACTTGTCTTGCTTTTTTATTTATTTATGGGGTGGGGGTGTTTGTTTGCTATTATTTTATGCTACCTTGCACTTACATACATAAAAAAAAAAAAACACCCCACCTCAATTCCAAGAAATTACGTTGAGTGTGAATAATAAATTTTTGTAACAACTGTAACAGAGGAACTTAAGAGAGTACATTTTCCCTCATTTCACAGACCCTGTACATGCTGAACTCAAATTTATCCTCACTTTTTAAGTATCTGTCTGGGTACAAAAACATGTGTGATAAGGCACATACATACACAAACAGGGTGAATACTAATGGCAAAGATGGTCTTAATTGTAACATTTTTTAAAATTTGGAGTTCATGACTTTGCAAATATAGTAACTATTCAACAAACTATATTACAATAATTTTTTCAAAGAAAAAAAAATTATCATCTCCTCTCCCTGCCTCTTTTTCTTCTTTCCCTTGTTACATTTTGTTTCATCAAACAGCCTCAGTGTGACATTCTTGTCCACTACAGAAACATGAGCTCCACCACCATGGCCTAACTGAAGCTAACAAAATTATTAATAGCAGTAGTATTTTGTTAAAAAAAGAAACCATGTTTTCCTTTTATGATTGGAAAATACAGGCTTCTGAGAGTACTCAGTGGTCAGATGATGTCACACTGGTTATTTGCTTGCAGAAACTGAAATTATGTGAGGTGAATTCCTCCAGAATTTTGATTAGACAAAAGGATCTATTTCTAATTCTATTGTCCTGTAATAATGGTCTGTTCTTCTGATTTTAGAGCTACTTATCAGATTTCATGGATCCATGTGCAGGTCAAAAAATTTCACATCAAGTTTTAAAAAATATCCTACCTCATGAGTCATTCACAAAAAGTCGGAAAGAGAAGTGGCCATTTTCTGCCAAGGAGTTTAACAGTAGGTATTCCCCTGGCTTCTTTTAAATATTAATTCTGAGGAAAAGAGAGTATTGTGGTTACTATTATCAGCTCAGTTTATATTTTTTATTTCACTTAGAATTTATAGAAACATCATCATTTTCTTTAACCTAGCAATATTTTTTTTAATGATTAGTACTTCAGAATATCTTATTATATTATTTTATTCTATATCCTAATACCTCAGTTACAATTAGTATAAATTTAATTCACACCATTCTTTGATGAATACATCATTTGCTTATAGCTTAAAAAGGAGAAATAAGAAATACCTGGGTTATTATATCTCTCTGTCTTCTGATATACACTGAGTACTGTTTGCTGCTAAACGCCATGTCTCCCAAGTATTATTATTAAAACAGCTTGTTTGAGAAGATAGCATTTGGTAGCTATCAATTGTATTTACTCCAAAAAATGTAGTCTCTAGGAATTAATGTCCCAGTATTTAGCAAATGAATGTCTGAAACAAAGGCACATGAACACAAAAGTGATCTGATTGCACAATTTTATAAGCATATTTTTCAGGAAGGCATTTCGATGGACTATTATCTTTCAATTGAAAGTATTTGCAGTCAAGGCAATTACGTTTTGTTTTAAATGTCAGCCAACAAGATTGCCAACAAAACAGAAGCAAAGCTGGTTGGCCTTAGAACCAACATAACTCACCACTGTTAGTCATTTTTTCTCTTACAATATTTTCAAACTGGTCTAACTTCAGTAACTTCGGTGTTCTTATTTCTTATTTCATGATTAGAAAAAAGCTTAGGGTCTATAGCTTTCATGATCACAGTAAAGAGCTCATAAACTTGTTGGAGGGATTTATATTTTATGTTATTTTATGTTGCTCATTATTTTTAACAAAAGCAAAACTCCAGTCAGACAACATAACAAAAGTTCCTCTTTTTTAGGGCTTGAAGCATGCATGGAATTTGTTGTGAGCAGAAGAGGAACAGATATCAAGTTGTGGTAATTCCAGTTAAGTGGAAATATAATGAGCAAATTAAGATAGGTCAGAAACTTCCAACTCAGCTCTAAAAGGAAAATAAACCTTTTATAGAGGTGATTATTCCTTTCTGTGGATAAGCCTATCCTTTCCTAAAGTGAAAGTAAGCAACTGTAGATAGAGTAGGTTTGGAGAAGTTAATGCAGTGTGTATGGGTTCTCTCTACATGCCATGTTTTAGAGAGAATATATGTCAGTCAGTGATTTTGTCACTTGACGGATCCAGTATTTATCACTTCTACAAAAAAGGGAAGATCTAAGTGACACAGAATTCTGCCACCCTGGCGGCACAGAGTGTTTTTCTGTGCTGAGGTATGGAGTAGGTAATGGCTTCTTTCACAGCCCTGAGGGTAAATTAGCTCACGGATAGCTGCTTAGCCTGTGTACTTATATCAAAGGCAGCACACTTGGGGGGAGAGGGGGGAGGGAAAAAAAAAGGAAGAAAAAACTTATTTTGTCATTTAGTTAAAGAAAAAAATGGTTCCTGCTAGAAAAAAACAGTTCCTGCTACAAATATACACATGTATGTATACATATATATATATGTATGTATGTATATATGCGCATGTACTTTGATTAATACCTTCTGAGTGTGAAAGATTAGTTATCTTGCATTGTAATTGTTTCACCCAACTGGGTGATACCAATTGTTTCATGAGGTCAATGAAAAAATTGCCAGTTTCAAGAAATGGGTGAAGTGTGACAACTGATTTTCTGAAACATTTGTCTCGCAGTTATGTGACACATACTTAGCAGGATCAGGAACTTGTTAGACAAGAGGCAAAGCTCATGATACTGACTGTGTTGTGAATGAATTTGTTTGCATGAATTGGATCCCCAAACTGACACTTGCTTAGTGTATTCTTGAATGCAAAAGAAAAAGAGTAATCATTTTCTAAAAGCTGCGATCTAGTAGGTAGACTGCTTATTACAGATATTTTTAATAAGCTCATGAAAAAGAGTATTTTATTCGTAGAAACCCCCCAAACTTAGCTGTAGTTGCCTTTACAGCAGATAATGAAACTGCTAACAGAGCTGGTAGAAATAATTTGTTATGTTGTTTGATTAAACTAATATAGTAAATAATCCGAACAGAAGTCACAAATGTTATATATTTTTAAGGATACATAGTTGATATATGTGAAAGGCTCCAATAGCCACATTTGCAGCTTATGGGCACTGCCGTGGTTCTATAGTACAGGGATGAATCTACTGTGGAGCATGAAAAGAACATTAGTGAAGAGAAAAAAACAGCAAGGACTTGGGGAGATGCATTGGGGAGAAAGAGATTATTTGCCTGGTACAATTTAGGAAACTAGTTTGAGCAGTCAGTAGTGAGCTAAGGATCTATGAAACCAAGGCAGTGCAGAGGAGACAAAACAGACAAACAGAATTTTCTATTCCTACACAAGTTTAGGAATAAACAGAAACGTAATGAAAAAGTTATGTCCTTGATAATGAAAGAAAATAATTAGAACTTGATTTTCTTTCCTCATGAAAGACTGGAGGAAGAAAGGGGATAAAATTGAAAGTATGAAGAAAACTATATGAAAAAGATATCTGGAGACTCTTCTGGGAGAGCTCTGTACATTAACCACGAAATACATAAATGAATGCAATACTTTACAGAGAATATAATCTCTTGATTCAGGATAATCAAAAACATAAAAAAGACTTTTCAATTATTTCATTTTTTCTGCATTTGCCTT
Source organism: Fulmarus glacialis (assembly GCF_000690835.1). Taxonomy (NCBI): domain Eukaryota; kingdom Metazoa; phylum Chordata; class Aves; order Procellariiformes; family Procellariidae; genus Fulmarus; species Fulmarus glacialis. Next base: position 10,874 of record NW_009210681.1, read on the forward strand.
CTTTTGAATTTGATTTCATGCTTGAGTGTTTGAGAATGCCTATCTGTAGATAGCAAAATATCTTAATAGCCTCTAATGCCACAAGTGAAAGCATGTAAGATCGGTCAGGGATTAAGAAAAAATCCAAGAAAAGTGGGCCAGAATTGTGCTTTTAGCTTTACAAACCAAAAAATATTCACATTTCTCAAAAGGGGAAATGGATATGCAGAAATGGGTATTCCTTTATGAAAGTATCTTGAAATTATGGGTGATTTACAGTTGACCATAGCTGGGAAGAGAATAAAAAGCAAATTGTAGAGTTTCCTATAAAATACATGCTACAAAAATAGAAGTCAGATAAATTATCCATATTCTCAGAGGCTACTTTGTATGTTCTACAGCTTAGCAAGAAAAACAATTATTTGCATAGACTGTTTTTGCATCTGCGGTTTTTGTGGGAAAACTGTATTGCTCTGAAAGAATTCCAGTGCGTTTTGTTTTGAAATGTTTTAGTCTGTGTGACTCATGTGCAAGTCATTAAAGTCAGAGGCTGTCCATTGTAAACCCATCATTATTGTGTAGGCCAAGGTTAAAAAGAAAATGTCTGGTTTATGATTCCACTCACTCTTCTAGCTCTATATCAATTCTTGTAACCAGAAAAAAGTGCTTGAGAACAGACAATTCTTTGCAATTTCCAAAACCTCAGTTCAACATCCATTAGACAGCATCTCTTTGAAGACTCCCTTGGCTAAAATATTATGTTTGCACCTGGCAGCTCTCACAAAAGTTTAAAGAAAAGAAAGAAGTGTAGCTACAAAATAGTACATGCACAACTCTAACTTTGAGCACAGAAAATGCCATTTCCCTGTCTCTGCAGAAGGTCATAGAGATTCAGAAATTCCATTTACAAAGAGGATCATATACTCTTTACATTAATTACTATTTTAGACTGAGGAGAAAACAAAACCAAAACAGAAGAAGAGTGACATGCCCATGACAGAGCACAGGACTGTATCTCTTGCGTGAGGAAATTTGTTTTTCATGCCATCAACATGGGCTCTTTCACTTGACTTGCTCTGTATTTTTCACAGAGCTCTAACAACTACTTTAATGTCAACGTTCATTTAAGGCCAGTATAAAACCATCTGTCTCTTCCCATAGATTTTTAAATCCCTAAATAACCTCCAGACAGTTTTTAGAAGTTTTTTCTTTCCTCTGTAGTGTCTTCGGAATCACCAATCCGGTGCCTTTAAATATCTTCCTCCTCTCATTGCTGAGGCCTTCCAATTAACTGGTGACTGGAAATATGGTATCCTGTGTATTAGTCTTAATTGCTATTGTGGGAACTCATTCTTAGCAGGAACACTGTGGGTCAAAACCTACATTTTGTAAGAACCCAGTTCCCTTCTTAAGCTCTTAGCATGTAGGTAACATAGCCCTCTATCTTGTTCTGCTATCCCTTTATCAGATGTTCAGAAACATTGTGTTTGTCGGTTTGGTGTTTTTTACATCAAACCACTCCCAAGTTTGTATTCAATTTGCAAATCATATTTTGGTAGGTGGAAAAAATTATCTGTTTGTGAAGCTGCTTTTGGCTGTGGCAGGAAGTTGTTAATGGGCAGTTTCAGTGAGTGCTGGCATCCCATAAATAACAACTATTTCCACAACATCAAAACTAATGAAATATATGGATTTGTCTTGTGGTTGGATTCCCAGCTGCTTAATAACCTGCTGCCTCTCACTGAGGCTTTTCCTTTGACTGGAGCATTCATAATGTCCCTCTCATGTGGTTTCTCTGGTGTCTAATAAAGGCTGAGTTCATGCTGCAATCTTTCCTCAATGAAGAGACTAATACTGTCTCTCTTCTCCAGACAAGTACCCGGTTTCACAAAACTTATATAATAACTTGATATCTTTGAGACAACTGCCTCTCTGTCAGACTTAGCTGAGACTGGTCAACGGTTTCAGAAGTTACTGGATTAGGAATCAGCAGAGGGAGCGATACATGTACCGTATTTACTTCGGAAACCAGGCTCAGTGTTCTGGGTTGTTTTTTTTTTTACATGCAGGAACTGAGGCCACAGTCTTCATGTCTATTTTTTTATGCATGTCTATCAGTTTTTGCTAGTGAGGAATAAGTTAGCAGCCTCTGGGTTTGACTATACGATTGTAAGAGGAGTGTGTTGGTAACCTTCTTGAACTATCCATGGCCATTTCCCATAGGACAGGCTCTGTAATTACCCTTCAGTGTCATGAATTCCCTTAAATTTTCTGTTCCAGGCATCTTGGCAGTACCGGCTGCCTGGCAGAGCACTGCCCTCAGATTGCTTGTGCAAGCAAACTAGGTTAGGCACGAGTTTTTCTACAGCAATTGCTTTTCCAATGACTACTTGCACCCCTTCTCTGTTGGAAAGAATTATTGATGAAGACCAATACCTCAGGGAATATCTGTATATGTTGTGGCATTTGCTAATTCTAGCATGCTAATTCTATTATCATGTATTGACATTTGTGTTTGTTCAGCTTTGGCCCAGTAATCACGTTGCTACCCCAATTTTTATGTGAGTCTTTTCAGATAATCTCTCTTAAATCAAAGCCAACCTCTATGCAAACTTTCCTACTCTACATCAAAGACAATCTGCGGCACTTTGTGGTGAAACACCTCATGCCAAACAAAACAAATGTGGCAGTGTGTGGCAAACATCTTATAAAACAGGTATTTAAGTGTATGCTAATATGCACTCTGTTTTGCTAACAGAATCCAACAGAACCCTGCAGATACAAAAAGGAGTGAAAAATATTTGGCATTGTTTCATCTAGAATTTCTTCCTGTGTAAACAGTAGAAAGTATTCACTTTTATATATTTACTTATTTTTGCTATGCGAAGCATTACTTCAGTGAAGTGTTTAATCTCTTTAAATGTGAAAAGTTATTCCCTCTATTTGTCCCATTACTCCCTGAGGAAAAAGCATTTCAAACATTATTTTAGCATATGCTTTACCATGGCCTTTTGCTGGGGCTGCAAACTCTGGTCCAGTATGACCCTTCAGCTCTGCTCTGTGAAGAGCTTCCTTTAACTCTTAACTTTCCTTTAACTCTTCCTCAGTTGTTCTGTCTTCCTGAACTTCAACTGAGATCAGCCTCTTGATGGGAGCAGGAACTTGCTATAATTTTAAAGTCAGTAATGGGTATTTCAAATATAATACTATTGCAAATTACATGCCTCGTGGAGACAGAGGTAGGGGCTTAAAGTAGTTTCTTTAACTGCTGATAGTCTTTCCTTCAGGGCTCCATTACCTTTCGGGGCACTATACTGTCTTGTACATCTTTGTCCAATTAAAACGGACAAAGAAGTATCCCATTTACTATCAGGTCTCCATCTTCTACTGTAAGTATTGGCTTTTGCTATGATGGCGATTTTTTTCGGAACTGAAGGTGCTGTTGTCATTCTGTTTTGCTATGTGTACACCAGCATGATCTGCTAGTACTTGCAAATTCTTGCAAACTGATATAGTTCACTGAAGTTCCTCTATCTTATGTTATGACTAACAAGCCAAGCTTAGCTTGTGTTATTTACCACAGCATGTGCTGGCTTTTTGCATGCTTACTTTGACCTCCACTTGTCTTCCTGCCTCAAGCTTCTTTTATCAGAACTGCATGATCTGAGCATTGTCTATTCTCTGTAACTGTTGTTCTGGACAAAATAATGTCTTGTTAGCAAATTCTGGTTATTTTGTCACGGACTAATTTTAGCCTGCCTGTTGCACTTGTGCTGTCATGCATGCTCTTGCTCAGATTTTCATCCCATGAGCCCATTATAATTTGGTCTTTTATTAGGTCCTGAATTGCCTCCCCAAATTATCAGTTTGTCTCTTCTTTTGATTGCAGACTCCGTTTTTCTAAAGTCTTTCTGTACTCTTTGGTGGATATTTACATACCTTACTTTAGATGACTAAGTTAGAAGGCTTGTGTCCTACAGCTTCCTATACAGTCAGTGAAGAGAGAGAGGAATTCCTTATGAGGACAACTGCAGCATTTAAACTGAGCTCTGAATTACTCTTTAAGGAGCTTCCCACGCCCAGCCCTTCCCTTCCTCTCTCTTTCCATTAATAATTTACGAAGTCTATCCCTCTAATTTAACTACCTAATTTATAAGACTAAATTTAGGCAGTCTGAGTATTCCTAAATGCTCAATAATGTATTTTTCATGGGTTTTATTTCTAGATGCTATGATGTTACATTTCTATAAAGTTTTATAGTTAGCTTTTTCTGCTTGAGCTAACTGGAAGATATTAAAATCGTGCAATACTGTTACCCAAAATAAAGCTACCTTCTGACCAATCATCCTGTTTTTGCTGGCATCCACTTATTTAACCTTCCCCAGTTGTCCTCTGCACTTTACCTCTCCTGCAGAGCTTTTAACTGCTCCATCCCATAACCTCCAACCCTGAGGTTATTTTCTTCATTTGTATCACTATTCCTGGTATCACATCCCATAGTTAAAAAATCATTCAGAGCCAAATATCTGACAGAGCCCTGCTTCATTCAGCATCTGACTGACTGATCAGCACTGTCTGCCATAAGTCTCTGAATAATCTCAGTGTCCGCTTGCAGCTGGCTCATGTCCCAGCTTTTTAAAAAACACAGTTATTCAGAAGCAGTGCTTCTCCAAAACATTGGTATTATAAATCCAAATATATTATTCAGAGCAAATCTAAAGAAAGGTCCAGAACATAAAAGTCATAGCGTTTGAAGCCATTCCAACCCTGGCATGCCAGTTTCTGATGGCATTAGTCTACATTCAGCCATAACTAATAACCATAATCAAAGAGACACAGTATCGTAGGGTGAACTCTGCAAAGCAGATTCCTAAAGCACTTAAGCCAGATGGCTGTGCTAATGCATGAAGACTAATTTACAAAATAAGACAAAAATGTTCCAATGTTAAGAAACAAATTGTAAATAAGGGTACTAAAACAGGATGTAGTTTTATTGAAAGTTATGTAGAGTTCCATTAAATTATTTTCTGTGCTCTAAAAGATGAGGAAATAATGCCTATTTCCTCTAGCATTACATGTGCAATTACAACTTTTGAAGATTTGCATCATTCATACTCATGGCAAACAATTATTGAACAGAGTGTGAGGGATTTTGAGTGTGGAGTTTTGTGCTTACATCTTGCAGACAGTTTATTGAGGAAAATAAGATTTTATTTCAAACATTTTTAGTTAGCATTTCAATGAATCTTTTATGATTTTTCAAATTTGAATAATTTGCTAGGAATCTGATGTGCAGTACAACCTACAGATTTAAAACTACCTGATACTATTGTTCTTTGTTATTTAAAGTACTAAAATATTTAGGCATCTTCAGCATGGATCAGAGTCCTAATGATTTAGGTACTTCAACAGATGGGAGATACTCATTCCACTTTTCATGTTTGTACAATAGGTATGATTGAGTAGTCTAGAACTGCTTTCATCGTGTATTGAAATGGGTTGGCATCAGTCTAAGAACAGGAGGTATTTTAAATGGGTATCGCTAACCTGTCAAATCATCCATTTAAAATAGAAACTTGTTCTTGAATCATGGATACTTACAAAAATGTACAACACAGTATCAGAGACCCATATTTGGGACTTTGATAAAGTTTTGGGTAAAGCTTATCACTGTTTCTATTCCTGGAGAGTGCAGAGTGCTTTACTGGTGGTATCATTTTGAAACAGATTCCGAGTTCTTCAGCTACGTTGATATAACGTGGGTTGTTGCGGTTTGTTAGGCAGCAGATTCATCAGTATTTTATGCCGTCATGGCCCTAAATAATATTAATATGGGCTACGTCTGGAGGTGGATACACCTCGATGTGAAAGGACAGAGTGCTGATAATGAGAAAGTAGATCTGAAGGATAAACAAATATTTTATCTTCAGTGGTATTTATAGGCCAAAGTGGCTTTCATCCCTTCACCAGAATTAAGTAAAGCAGAATTAAGTAAAACTTCATTATGTTAATTAAAAGAATACAACAACCTAGGAAATTATATATTAGAAGAAATATATCACACTGAATCTGGCATGCCGCAACTCCATGCTCCCAGGTCCAACCAGTAGGGAGGACAGACAGTGCTGATCAGGTGCAGGGCATCACCAGACATTCCACATCCTTTGGAAGCTTTAATGCTGTTAGCTGGAGAATTTTGTACACCAACCATAACAACTGTAATTATCTATGATCCCTACAGAGACCTTACAGATGATCATCCTTATACCCTCTTTCCTTAGAATAGCCATGAAAAGTTGAACTGGAGTCTGCAATGCATTATAGTTCATGCAAAAAATCACTATGGAATGAATGAAGTGATATAAAGCCCTGCAAAAAACAATTAAGAAAGCTTGACGGGGGCAAGAAAAAATTCTGCTTGAGGAAAGAAAGGGCTAGACCACATCTGTCTTTGGATTATGCAGCAAACTGAAGGGAACACAGAGTGAGCAGTAGATAAGTAACCTGGATCATCTCAAGGGATGATAGTTTGTATGGTATCTTGCCAAGATTTTAGACTTAAGACAGTTACTCATCTTGTCTGAAACACGACAGCAGGATTGAAAGCTGCTTTTGAGTTTCAAATAGGTTTTACACTGCTTGAAAGGACTGTTCACAAAAATTATTTCAACTGCCTCCAGGCATTTCTCTTGCTCATATCATGTACATAAAAATAAGGAAATTAAATAAGACTTCTTAATAAGACATTCATCTGAATAAATCTGTAATTATCTTGAATTAAAAGTGTTTATGAGGTCCTGAATACAATACTTCATCTTCACAAACTATAAGACAGAGAGAGAGTTTGACAAGCAATTAGGAATCTCAAGATAGAAAGCACTATCAAAGTCCAAGTTATTCTTATTATTAATCATTGTGTAGCTCCCCACTACTGTAAATCAACACCAGTACATTGAAGTCAATGAAGTAATTGAAGCAACATTGATTTTTCACAAGCTGCAAAGCTGACCCAAAGCATTTCAGTTTTACTCAGGTTTCTTTAAAGAAATGTAGTTTTATTTTTTCTCTTCTCCCCCTTTTTTTTAAGTCGAAGAAAGTAAATACCAAAGCTAGCATTAATTGTTTAGAATTGAGCACATGAGAGGATTAAGAATGTATATTAAGATCTTTTTTTCAGCCTTTCATGTATATAATGTTTCTATTCCTGTTTCGGAACCAGATTGTAATTTCAGTTACGGCAATGTAGTTATAAAGCATTGCTAACGAAATACAGTGCTATTACTGAGATAAACATCTGACTGATAGTATTTTACGTGCACTCTAGTGATAAATTTACATTGTAGCAATTTTTCATACGGGAAAAGTTTGCCAGAATACATTACAAAGATATTTGTGTAGTCATAGAATCATAGAATGGTTTGGGTTGGAAGGGACATTAAAGATCATCTAGTTCCAACCCCCTGCCATGGGCAGGGACATCTTCCACTACATCAGGTTGCTCAAAGCCTCATCCAGCCTGGCCTTGAACACTTCCAGGGAGGTGGCATCCACAACTTCTCTGGGCAACCTGTTCCAGCGTCTCACCACCCTCACAGTAAAGAATTTATTTCTAATATCTAATCTAAATCTACTCTCTTTCAGTTTAAAACCGTTACCCCTTGTCCTATCACTACATTCCCTGATAAAGAATCCCTCCCCATCTTTCCTGTAGGCCCCCTTTAAGTACTGGAAGGCTGCTACATCTGCGTGCGTTTGTCATCAGAGTGAAAAATAAATGCAATGAATTAATGAGAGCAAGAGAAGTTCCTACATACACCCAATAAAATGCTATGCTTGTTGAAAGTAAACTTTTCTGTGTTGATTGATTGTTCACTGTTAAATATACAGGATATGTCAGATAACACTGGGGTAAAAAACATTTACCCCAGTGTTTTGGATTACCTGAATTTAAGGTACTTGTTTTGACCTATGAAATTTCTAAAAGCTAAAAAGGTGGAATGGGGGGGAGAGGAGAACATCCCTGTAGCAGCACTAGAAGGGGTGGCTGGGGAACAACGCTGTTGATGTCTGTGCTTCCATACCTGTGCCTGCTTTACAAGGTGGTGAGGACATAGACTGCCATTAAGTAACCCCAATGATTCTTGATCTGCAGTATGCTGTGCTCCCCACTCCTCCCATCACATCCCCTAGAGTACTCCTTCTCCCAAGTCGCAAGTCCTCACTCTTTCTCCACAAGTCTGCACACCCAAATCTGTTATTGCAAGCCTCCTCCTTTCCTGCCTTTTCTCACGAACACATGCTACAGCTCCTCACGCCCTATACCTTGCTACCAACCCGCCTCCTTTCACCTAAGATCAAGCTCCTCCAACCTTGGAGTTCTCCATTTATTGCAAACCTTACGCCACCTCCTTGGGTCCAGCTTCCCCGGGAGGCTCTGGTATGTGTCATGCCAGCGTAGTCTCCTCCAGCTCTTCTCAGTCAGCTGCGGTTTCTGCTGTCCTCCTTGCTATCTGTGGTCCTATGTCTACCAGCACACACTGAGTCCCCTCCGTTTTTCAGCACCTGGCCTACAAAATCCTGCTTGTGGCAGATGGAAAAAATCCAGGTACAGGTTGTATTTACTGAAAATCCACTTGCAGGGGACTCTGAAGAAAAAAAAAGTAATATATGTTCAGAAGAAGCCCACGAATGTATGGTGGCCCTACTACTTTCTCAAAATTAGCATTGTATTAATACATTGTTTGTTTGAACTTGATGTTAAATAAATGCAGGTTCTGTTATGCAACATATCACATCATGGGGAATACAGTCTACCATGAATTTCATAGAATCATAGAATCATAG
>NW_009210682.1:0-5858 GCF_000690835.1 Fulmarus glacialis
AGCCCGCCGGTATTGCCGGGTTCCCACCGGGTTTTCAAGCGCTGAGTTCCACCTAACTCAGAAGTACCTCGGTGGCGTTTTCAGGGTGATGATTCGCGGTGGGTGGGTTTCTGGCTGTCTGCACATAGCATCTGTGCTGTGGGCTGAGCGATTTGTTTGGGGGTTTGGGTTGTCGGTGAGCGTAACGGTAATGTGCTGAAAAAGAGAAGGCAAGTGGTCGGTTGTTTGCATTCCGGGATCGCACGCTGCGATACTGGTCTGGATTTGAACCGGCTGGTCCGAACCCGTAAATCGTGATGGCTGGGTGTTCGTTCTTAGTAAAATGGTTTAGACTGTCAGCTGTTATGTATATTACCCTTGTTGTCAACCCTGCTGTATCAGAGTGATGACAGGCCTATGCTACTGCTTGGGAAAAGGGAGATCCTTAATTCCTGCACCTTTCATGGCATCCTGGGCAGGTTGCTTAATTTTTCTGTAGCGTATAGTGGAGAACAATTGCACCTTTATAGTTATGAAGGTTATCACTAGGATAGCAATAAATGTTAGATGAATATACATAAGGATAGTAGTCCTACGTATAAATATGTATTTGTTTCTAATACTGAATTTGTGTTTTTGTTTGGTCGGAGCTGAACAATACAATAATAAATAATTATTATTAATTACAACAATAAATGAAACACTGTCAGCAGTACTGCTAATCTGTCAGGAAGCAAATTCTTGTTTCCGTCAATAAAATTTAATGTGTTCTTATTTGGAATGGGACAGAAACTGCGAAGAGAACTTTGTATTCATTGTAGCATCTGGGTGTTTGTATAGGTAGCAAAACAATGATTTTTTTTTAATTTTTTTTTTTTTTTATGAAAGATCAAAAAAAAAAAAGTAATGGCTTTTGGCAAAACGAAATAAGTAGCTTGCATGAAGTTAGATTTCTTTAGCTTTCTGTTCCCTCCCTAACATGCTCTTGTGTAATATTTTGGTGACTGTTAGATAATTAAGACTTTTGGCTTCACTTTATTTTGTTTGATTGGGAACTTGTTTATGGATAAAACTGTAAACTTGTAACTTCCTTGAATTAATAGATTCTTGATCTTTTGTTTACATAACTAAGCAAGTGGATTTTTCTGTTCTTGCTTTGTGTATCCTCGGTTTAAAAAAAATGGATTATGGTTACAATGTTTTTGTAAAGTCAGCAGTTCTGATTATTTAAAATTACCTATTTTATTTACTGTTGGAATCATGGAAGAGGCATTTCTTTGGTGTTACAGATCTTAGGTTTATGTTATGCTCTGGACATTTTCATTGCATTTGTAAAACAGACTGCTGTGTACTTTAAACTTGCTTATCTTGAACTTCTGCTTTTAAAAAAAGTCTTGTATTTATTTTTTTTTTTTTAGGAAGCTGTCACAAAGCTTGCCTGAGAAAAAAGAATTAGATACGTTTTTTTTGCTTTCTACGCTATGACATTTCTTTCATCTCTGACTGAGAGAAGCTGAGCAGAGTTTCATGGTACATAGCCCAAAACAGCCACTGTACTATTTAAGCATCCAGTCCAAATGTGCGTTGTTTGCTTTCCCTCTGCTTAGGCAGTGGGTGTGCTTATATCAGCTATGCTTGCTGTGGCATTCCTATTGCCAGCCAACCCAGGGACAGATCCTGTATCAGGATCCATATGATCAGTTTTCATGCTGATGATTTACAGAGTCAAAAAAAACCCCAACCAACCAAAAAAAAAAACCCCAAACCCAAGCAGTTTTTACCAGTGTAGCGTGGTTCTAACAGCTTTTGCATTTGTGGAATGCTATGGTGAAAGGAAACTGCATGTTTCAGTAGATTGACTCACCTAGACCTGTTGGTAGCATAAAAGCATGCTTCCCAGACTCAGTCAGGTGATTTACTGAGTGCGCCATGAAGTCAGTTGTTCCCTTTTCTCACAAAACAACTTTTAAAACACTCAGCTCTCTGCCTGTCAACTTTACAGGTGACTATGCATTTATTCGTGGAATGTAGGATCTGTAGAGACAACCCAGCAACAAACCAGTTCCATTATTCAAGTCTGCCCCAAAGTTCTATCTGCTTACCCTTCTCTCTCTCTCTTTTGCTCCCTCCTTCTCTCCCTCCTCCACTCCTCCCACCCCACCCCCAACCCGATTAAACTATAACTTAATTCTGTAATAAACCCATGCTGGTCTAGCTAAACCAGGCGGTTGGACAATGGGATTTGGCTTACTTAAACTTTTCTTTTAAACATGAGCAGTTGCTTTATTTTAGTTGGAGTAAAGGTTTCTGAATATTCCTGTCTCTTTACAAAGAAAAAGTAATCTGAGCTTGCGGAATAAGTAACTCCCAAATTTTTTGGTGTTGTAGGAGACCAATGACATAGAAGAGAAGCCAGTATTGCTGAACATGTCTTTGAGTTTCATCTGTTGCTGCAACATTCACTACTTGTTTGTATTTGAACTACAGATGGGTTGGTCTGTGGCAAGCCCTTTTTATTTTATTGCCCATACAGATGCATCCCACTTGTCCTAAAGCTTCTTCTAGGAGCACAGATGCAATTGCTCATGTTGGAGGCCATAGTGTATTGAACCTAGTAGCTATTCTTTAGATTAGCTGCTCTCCAGACTATCTGCACTGCACATGCTTTTCATGATCAGTAAAATATCCTCTTGGATTTTCAGTATTAGACTTTATTCAAAGACATGCAGTAGCACAAAATAATGGCTGGATTGAGCAGCCTAAGAATTGTTAGCTCAGTCTACAGCAAAAGCAAGCAACAGGGATGTTTTGGTATTCCTCTTGGTTCCAGCAGGTGGAACTAGATGGCTGCTCAGAATAAGTCTAATGTATTTCATCATTTAATAAGGGATGGAGGGGGAAGCTTCCAGACAGAAGGCTTCAACAGAGTTAGAATTCAATTAATGGTATGTCAGCATTCCTAGGGTAGTCTTAGCATGTAATCTAGTATCCTACAAGTTTGTTTAATATGCAAAAATAGGTTTTGTCTACAACCATTGTAACTTGACTATAACAAACTGGAGATGCTAACATTGAGCTTTCCTTCACAAAGGTAGTCCTAGAGGTGTTAGTCCTAGGTGGATGTTTGCTGTCTTGCATGAATGCCTTGAGTCATGTTTCCAGGACCTGTTGTTCTCTGGTTATTTGTTTTGGTGTTGTGTTTTGTTTTGGTTTTTTACTATTTCTGTGGTTCTTAAGGTAAATAACTTCCAATCAAAAGAACAGAAGGAGACTGAGTACCTCTATGGGGCAGAAGGGAATGGAGGCAGAAAGAAAGTCAGCCTGTGGGGAAATCTTGATATGAATAACTTTTTTTTTTCTTAGAAGCGCTGGGAAAGCTTAGGAAGGGGATAAGTGGGGATTTTATCTTAAATATGTCCTCCTTGAAGAAAGGGAATTTGATTTCTCTGTAATAAAATTGCAGTTTACTCTGGTTTTAAGTATTCAGTTATGATACCAAAAGTTTTCTTAAGAATTAGTCATTTAAAATATTCATATTTCCTTCATTGCACTGAAATGGTGAATAACAGTAAACAACTAGTCTTAGAACAAGGTGTGATAGACTTGGGTTTGTTGTGATTTTATAGGTGGATATTTACCTATGTAGGGCTTTTTGAACTGATGATTCTCCTCTGTGTTGGTTTCTTAGCTGGATGTAAGCATTGTCTGCCATATCCCTTTCTTTTGGATTCAAGCAGATCTTTCATATTCAGAAGTTACAGGTTCTTAACTATTTGGAAAGAGTTGCAGTGCTTTAACAAAACATAATTCAGTACTGTGTGGATCATGCTTGTACAATCACAGTTAGTGTTGCACTTAAGTGTCATTCAGCTGGTATTATGAAATATTTCCCATAGGATCAGTGTGTAGGTATTTAATGTTCATAACTTGTGGTGTTTCCTGCTTGATTTTTCTCTTTTAATAAAGAATGTTATGTTTGTATGTAATATGAAACTCTGCTCTTAACAAATAGAGTAGAAACTTCCTTGCTGTAGAAATTAGCCATTTGATTGACTTTTCCTTTTCCATTGTTGTCTTACGCTCTGGTCCACAGCAGTTACTATGAAGTTGGTTGTAAAGTAATATCTGACTTGTTGCAGTTCAGGACTACTAGAGAGCTTGAAGATTTTTGTGGCACCTTCTTGTTGCTTTACATTTATTTTTCATCTTTCAGCTCCGTGAAGAAGTTACCACTGGAGTTACGACTGACAGAAGTACTGTCTTGGCAAGTGTAATTGCTGCTTGCAGAAGACTTTTCTCTCAACCTCCCAAAGGTGATTATAACTTTGATCAGTGAAATGAAGTAGACTGCATTCCTTGCTGAGGACTGCACTTGTGTGCCATTTAGGTTTATTGTCTGTAGGGGAAGTAAGTTCTTGTACTAACCAGCCATTAATCTTGAGGTGGAACATTGATTTATGGGATTTTTGGGAGCTATTAAAGACTGACTGCCGTTTGCTTAACTTCACGCTATGCAGTGCAATTTTCTGTTGAACTAAGCTTGTCTATTTCTGGTTTAAAGGATAGCTTTACTTTAGGTTATTAAATACATTTGATATTTTCTTGTCAGCAGTAGTAGATTTATTTATGGGAACCTGGTACAGCTCTTCAACAAAAAGACAAGAACAAAACTATTTTTGCAGTCTGTATGTTGGTAGCTTCTTTGCTGTTGTATACATTCAGCTTGTGACTATTAAAGTGTAATGACAGAATTGTAAACTAAGAAACAATTATGAGCTCTTTAACTCTTTCTTAATAGGATTTGAAAAATATTTTCCCAATGGGAAGAAGGGTAATGGAACTAAAGGTACAACTGGAGAAACAAAAGGTACAAAAAGCTGCTTGATTTTGGTTCTTCTTGTGGAATGTGTATTCATTAGATTAGATTTTAGCATAACGTTGTGTGTTTGGGTTTTTTGTTTATTTTTCAGGGAAGATGTTTCTGTACCGGATTAGTTTAAAAGTGCGAATTGATACGTTTTTATTAAATGTTATTTTGCATTCATATAATGTATATTTTCTGGAGTAACATTTATTTTCTCTTATGCTTCTGTTGGAATGCTGTCCTTAAATTCTTGTTTTACTGTTCTCTGTTAGTTGACACACTCATGCATTCAGAGATTCTCTGTGTGTATACTTCTCAGCTTTTCCTAGAGCAAGCTAAAATACCCATTTGGTTGTATGGAATAACCGGAATTGTCATTCTGGGTGAGGATCCAGAACCAGCTCGTTAGCCAGGACCAACCATGTAGCCTGCTGCTTGAAAGAGGAGTTAGTTGTGGCAGTGCTAGAAGGAGCCCTATCTTTTCAAGGAGCGGGGGTGAATCTGGAAATTACTAGCAATAACAGCCACTCTGTTGTATTAGAAATCTGTATAACACATCTTCCAAGGAGAAGGAGAGGCAGTCTCTTATGAGAGCAGTAAAAGGAGCAGCAGTTTTCCTTCCACTAGGCCTTGAATGGTAAAATGCCTAGATGCCCAAACTACCCAGCTCTTTGAAGAGCTAGGGTTGGAAGGAGCATGTGTTAGTGTTCTGCTCCGTCTCGCCCTCTTGAGTATGTTGACATATGACATGATGCTATGCCATGCAGGCACCTTGTGAGTTGGATGAGTAGAAGAATGATTAAGATGAACTCCTCAGCTGTGGTTGGCTGTTACTGTGCAGTTATACAATTAACAGTTATACAATTAACTTGTCTCTAGAGTATTAAAAAGGATGCCAATCTGTGATATCGATAAACCCAGAGCTTTAAGAGGACCATTGTATGACTGGAGAGGTGAATTATGGGAGATGGAGATGTTACTTAGAGCTTGTGGTGTTTGGGGGTTTTTTGGGGGG
>NW_009210683.1:0-33182 GCF_000690835.1 Fulmarus glacialis
GAAAATTAGATTAAGAAGGTACATGTGTGTAAACAAAAGTCAGCTATGAAATCCGGGGCTTTGTTGAGTGCATCTCTGAAAGAAATGAAAGAAGGCATATGTCTTCTTTCCTCCTTGTCCCTCTTTGCAGGCTGCTTGAATTCAGAATTAACCTTCCGGTCAGGACCCTCGTATGTATATAATGTCATATCTCCTCTATAGTCTTGGAATTAGTCTAGAGGCTACTAGGCTGATGTACTCCTCATGCTCCAGCGCTCTGCTGATGCTGGGAAGAAGGCACCATGAAGGCATGTTTAAATCCTTCCAGAAACTATTTTCATTACACTTAAAAATTTGTTACGCTTTTATTTAATGCCCAAACTCTAAGCATGGTCTTGGCCCCTCAGCTTTGCAGTGCTGGGGCCCACCGCAGGTGAGAGGGTCTCCAGGCTGGTTTCTCACTAAAGGAAACAGCTATTTTGTTGGAAGGCTCCAGGACACACTGCCCAGGCCTGTCAGGGGTGTTTCTGCAGTGGTGTTTTTGCCTATGCTGGACAATTCTGCTCATGCTTTTGTGGATTTTGTCCTTTATGTTCATAAATATTTTCAGATCCTTTGATTAACATTGCCGTATACAAGATGCAGAGTATTGTTCTCCCATTGTTGTCTGTCTTAAAACACGAGGCATTGCTCTCTGCCTGCAAACACTGAAACCTAGAGCAGTTGTTTCCTTCTCCATAATTAGATATTTTTGCCAGAGTTTCAACTGTTGTGATAGAAGCAGTTTCTTCTGAAACCGTTGAAACTTACTGTATGCCTTGAAAAGGAGGGAAGAGAGAGGAGACAATGGTGATATCAGACTTCAGCTTTTAAAACCAATAAAATTTTTATTGGGTGCCTTCTAAAGTGATGCTTTAGCAGGGATTGATGACTGGATATTTCTAGTCTTACATTTTCTAGCTCAGTGAGTTTCAGTACAGAAGGGACCACAAACTTGGTCTTGCACAAGTCATGATGGACAGACTGGAAAATAAATAGTTTGTAAAACTCTCCCTCCCCCAAGTTTCGGGGAATAATACTTTTACCATTATTCTTCAGCAGAAGTGACATTAGCTTAGCTGGATGTGATGGCTTAGCTGTATTGCCTTAATTAAAGCAGTTAAAATGTTTATTCACAAAGTGCCGGTGTGCCTGGGATATGTCTTCGGAAAGAATAAAAACTGGCTTTCCATAAAGGATGCTTTTTTTGCTTTTTTTGAAGGACGTTTATAGCTCGCTCCCCAGGTATACTTCCTTTCTGAACACATCCAGTTTTTTCAGTTATCACTGGCCGTTTGCCACGATGATTGATAACAACGCAAAACCAAATAGTTATTTAACCATTAAAAAAAAAAAGCCTTTCAAAACAAGCCTTGAAGAATGGCTCACTTCGTGTGAGTAGGGAGTAGGATTTTGCCGGGCTGTCTGAACCGAAATTAACCTGCTTCCTTCTGTGTCAGGGAGGACATAACGGATGGCTCTCGGGGCTGGCAGGTCACTCCTGCCTGTCTGCCCAAAGTTACTCCTTCGAATCTGGGCCAAGCTGACACAACTTGAAAGTCACCCTCAGGCAACATTCAGGACCGTATTTGATGATTTTTGGGCTCAGTCCTACTCTCTCTGGGCATATGTTCACACAGCAAGAATATGCTCCCCTTCCCTGACTTGACACTAATTACTGAGCCAAGAAGTGAAGGATTCTGACTCTGTTTTAAGCACGTACTTGAAGCCATCATTCCTAAGCACAAAAATCAGGGAAGCTAACATATACTCAGCTACACTTTAAGTGCAGAAGTATACTTCAAACGTGCTGAGGTGCTGTCCTGAGAAAGGATACTTTCTGGGTCCAGGCGGCGACCTGTCATTTCTTACTTAGAGCTCATGGGTTGAAAATGGTGAGACAACACGTGGGAACATCCACGGCATCCACAACTTTTCCACAGTATCGGGAACAATGAGAAACCCAGGGTCATCAGTGAGGCATTTTCTGGAACAAATAACATTCTCTTTTATCCCCTCTGTATCTCCTGGAGAATTTCTCTTGTTTCCCCTCCCCTTAAGTTAGCTAGCTGAAGCCTTTGGGACCTCCGCATAATGTCTGGAAACTTTTTTTCCTGTGTTTTTATTTAAAGCCTCCAAAATTTACAAACAGAAAACTAACTCTGCAAAGACAGCTAGTCAGCCCCACGCTGCATGATCACTAGCTCCAGCACAAAGGGAGGTGAGCGCAGGAACCCATGCCTGGAGAAATGGGTTTTAAATTTTTTTTTTAAATTAATTTTTTAACTTTGACTTTCGCTCTTTGTTTTTAGACTGACTGTGGTTTTTGGCATGTACATTTGTACTGTCCTGAAATGCATGTGACTTCTTGAGTGCTCTGTATGAGGGATGTGTTTTTGTTGCTGACCACCTCCCTAATCTTTTGCTCTACAGCTTTCTTCAGGGGGGAGTCTATTTTCTTTCATGTCCCTAGGAGAAATGCCAGCAGCGTAGGTCCAAGAGGCAAATCCTTGGGGTCCTCCCTACAAGTACACCTGCTTTGTGATGATTTTTCAACTACAATTAGTTACTTCAAATTACTGAGCTGAAACCTGACCGCCTGTTTTTAATACATTAAGTGTTTACCATGTTGATCTTGTACCATTTGGTCTTCTTTATCAGGACTACCAAGTCAAATACTCTACAGAAGGATATTACCCTTCTCATTGAAACTTGTATTTTTCTTAAGAAAGGTAACAACTGCTTGAAAGGATCTATTTTTTCCGTAAAATCATGTTGTTTGACATCACACCACCTTTAATCACTTTTTTTAGCCACATCCTGTATCAGCTGCTTCATTATTTTCCCCTGGTTTCACGTCAGGCTGAGAAGTCTATAATTATCTAGGTCATGTCATTTATCCCTGTTAAATATAGATGCTAAATATTTAATGTTAAATATTGATACTAATGGGTGAAATGTAGGATTGATGACTGTACCAGATCCCTGGCCCTAAAGCAGGCCAGGCAGGCTCGCAGCCCTTGCTGGGGGCTCCTGGCAAAGAGCCGGGACCCGCTCGGCTGAAGAAGACACAGGCTTGAAAGAGGTCGTGCCTCCAGTGTATAAAAACCCTCTGTCGTCGTTAACCATTCAAATCACATGCTCGTTTTTTGTTTTGACAGGGTCTGAAAACTATTTAGGAGTCATAACAACGGCATCGTTACTCCCAGGTGAGACCGTGGTTGTCTCTGGCATTTCGTGGTTTCAAGCACTTTTACTGAAATCTGGAGCACAAGGCAGACTCCCTTCTGATCAGTGTCCCTGGGTGATAAATGTGGGGCTATTCATCAACCGTGTTAGGAGACATCTCACAAGTGAAGCAGCTGTAGTTACATCTATTTGGAAAGTGAAATCAGATCCCATAGGTACTGTATGTGGATGAAAAATAGATAAGGGCTTTGTTCTAAGGTTTCCTCCTTTTGTATTTCCAAGGGTGTGGGTGTGAAGTGTCCAGCATCACCAAACAGGTGCTTTTTACCTCCTTGCTCTGTTTCTATTTGTACATTTTTACTCTGATTGCTCTTTCAGGGTCTATCCTACTTGTTAGCAGAATTAAGGCAGTCCTGAATTGGGAGGTCTGCTGTCACCAGGTTGACCTATATCAGCCAGTTGTATTACTTTAATTTCTTCACATGACCTCCTGCTCTTGCATGACAGCCTTCTAGTACGTGGATGTTTTGTAGCGGAAAGGTGCTGAGAAAGGAAGAAAAAAATTGCCACTCACCTAGAATGTGAATCATGAAAAGCTTTCCCAGAGCTGTCCATTCTTAATTTCCTGTGTTCGGTCTGTTAGCAGCATTGCTGGTGAAAAGCCAATATGATCTGTGTTGCTGTTTCAAAACAAATGCCTCTTTATCCGGTAAGGTTATGTGTTCTTTCAGCTTTCCAGGCGATTCTACCAGGGAAGAAAAGAAAATCAAATGGCATTCTTCTCTCCTTTTTTTGCTTTCATATTATTTTCCTCACTGTTGGAAGTAGAAATGCTTAAAAAAATACTTAATGCTTACAAAATAATAATATAATAGTATTACATAGAGATATCTTGCCTGTAAATCAGTGGTGACAGTCAACCTGGAGTCCAAGGAAAAAAATGTGCAAATGGCTTTATTGAAAATCAATGTGCATTTGTAAGTGAGGATTGTTTTTTAAATCCTTTGTGTTCATTGCTGGTTTTATAGTGATGACACTTGCAGTGATGCTACAGCTTTGTTTCCAAGAGTTAGTCTTAAAGTGCTAGAGCAGGCAACTGAGTTCCCCCCCCCATTTTCTTTTTCCACCTGCCCAAATTGGCATCATGCTCAAGTAAAAGAAAGCTGCGTGGCAAATGCTTTTGCAGTTTACAATATTGCCTATGGTATAGACAAGTTAGGAAATACAAGTAGGACATCATTCACTGGGCATGGCTGGCAATCAGTCCCTATGCCTGCTGGAATATCGCCCTTGTGGAGGACATAATGTAAGGCAGGAGGGTGAGAAGAAGCCTGGTGCTTGGCTGTCCTGCTAGGACACTTGCTCTATTTCCATGCACGTAACATTTCTGACACCTTGGTGGCGGCAAGTTTTCCAGCAGCAGTTTAAGACATTCATGTCTCCGGTGGTTTGCTCCCTGCACAGGAAAAAAATACACTTGTGCCTCAGCCAGTCCAGCGAGATCTGGTGTAGCTCAAATTGATGTCAAAGGCAGATTTGCATTAAAATACTGAGTTTGAGGTGGGGCAGCTAAGATGTTGGCATAGGAACTTTCCCCTGACTCTCTTGCAGAGTGGGCAGCCTCCCGCGGAAGGATGGCAGCAAGCAGGTGGAGGTGCCGATCCTGTTAAACTGCTGCAGCTGTGTGCTCGGGGCACCAGTCCCAGCTGAAGGTCCCATTGGTCCAGGTGTCAGCAGAGCAATTTAGGGATCCCTCAGCTGAGTGGGTCTGCAAAGGTCACAGGGTGTTCCCAGTGCTGCAGCTCCTCAGGCTGGATCTTCTAAGAAAAAGTAGGTTGCTTATTTTTTTAAATTCAGTTTTGTATTTGTGTATCTCAGCTGTCTGTTGGACAACTGTTTTCCAGCAATTTCCACTTCTGTCTGTGTAGGCTTCTGGCATCCCCTTACCAAAATGTGGCCAGGCCCAGGGTCAGAACAGAAGCAATCTCTGTTACTGTGCTGTGGTCCAAACCTGATGGTATGAATTTGAATTTTTCATAATGTGCTGCTTCTGCTTTCCATTCCTCCCTGTCCAAAACTCTTTTCTTCCCCTGCTTCTCTGTGAGTCTTTCATTAGAATTCCCTATTTCATTTTTAGTTTATACAATCTGGTAGACTTTCAAGGCTGTTTTTCCTCAGTCAAGATCTCTCCTGTATTGTTATTCCATCCGTGTGTACATTATGAACTTTAGGTGGCCTTTATTATGTGCGGATCTCTGGAAATGCTAAATCACAGAATTGCTGTAATCAGGTTTGTGTGCTCTGCACAGTCACCAGTGGTTGAGCCATGCGAAGGTGCATTTTCAGAAAGTGAGTAATAGAAGTCGAGTAAAAAATGTTTCATCTAGGGAGTGTGGTAATAGTCTGTCAAGAGAAAGGACTATTCTAACCTTTCTAAAAAATGTGAGAAGACCTCCCATCTTATGACTGGAGACTTAAACAGGGAATGCTGCTCTTATTTGACTTTTGCCTGATCATCTAAGCAGTTTCACATATATGCCATACACTTACGTTATTTATACTTTCACATCTTGGTACATATATATTACTCCATCTGTGGTTTTTTCCTTTTAGTCTTTACCATTCTGCATTAGGACTATACTTGAATACAAACCTGTAAAACAAGTTAAAGCACCTGTTTCACTACCTGAAGTGCAGCACGATGTATTTTTCAGACAGGAGTCCTAGCTAACGTTTTTTCAGGTTTTCTTACAAGGTACATTCATAGGTTATGCATTGTGCGTAGAAATGCTATCTTAAGTTATGACCTACTGACTTGTTAAAACAAGACTGAATTAAAAAGAAAAGAAAAATGTTTGCTATCATCAAATCCACTTCTGTTATCCTTGCTCTCTTTATCTGAGTAATTTTACATATAAAGTGGTAGCACTCTGGTCATAGTTGAAGGGTTTCTGTAGAATTTCTAAGAATGGTAAAAAACATTACTCTTCACCTAGCACCTGAAACATAAAATACGTTCTCAAAGCAGGCTATGTTAATTACGTTCTATGCTTAGCGTGTTGACTGAAAAGCCCCTATCACCTATGCTGCTGTATAAAGAAAGGATTCTGTAAGCATCTTTTAGCTTCAGAAACAGTTCTATCAGCAAAGGCAAGGGAATGAGAGGGAAAACAAAATGAGAGATACTACTTCAAATGTTATGTTTGAATGCTATTCTAGCTGCATACAAAATACCAGATTTTGAAAAGGAAAAAAGTTAGAAAAAGCGCTCATGCTCTGCTGTCAGAGACACAGAGGTGCTCATTAGCACTTCTTCTCAGAGAGGAATGAATTAAGGACAGCTGAGTTGGATACCACAACGATGAACATGGCATAGAAAACCAGGGAAGAAGAAACCTACCAAAACATGGTGAATTTGATCTATGAAGTCCTTCAGGGCATACACAAAATGAGATAGAAAGCTTCATGTAATATGAATATTTTTAGTGCAGAGGGAGGAAAAAATGTTGTTTCTCACTCAATTAATGTACTGGAATGAACCAGTACTGAGGGTTCCGTTGATGTACTGTAGCTACGGCTCTACCAAACTACGAACCTTTTGAAAGCTCCTTTGTGGCCAAGATACTGAGTCCCATCTGATAATCAGCAGGATTTTGGATATATCTGTTCTACATGATGCAATTACTTGAGGTAGCTGTAAATTGGGTAGATAAAATACCAGAAATAGTTGAGCTGCAAAAACATGGCATATGTGGAGAGCTACTTGATCCTGCTGGGCAAGCAGAATAGTGCTGCTTTTATGCAAGGTAGCTGCTGTCTAGACATACCTGTAGCCTCCTAAACCACTTAGTACTTCTGAAAGTTTTACCACTACACTCATCAGTCATTTTATATGCTCTAGAAGGCCATGCAATGACTGTTTAATTATGCAAAGTGAAGGTATAATTAAATTTCACTGGAACTGTGGGGATTTGAATATGATGAAATAAAATGGGTTTAGTTTTACAGGCTCAGTGTGCCACAGAGGAATCGCAAAGCCTTTTGATTTTCTTTTTTCATATCTGTAATTCTCTCTGGGGGAACGGAGAGTTTGGGCCCAAGGTGGCTTTCTGTCTTTGTGACAGGCAGTATAGATGTACACTCGTAAAAGTTAGATGTTGCCAAGCACAACTCAAAGATGGGATTTGTTTTTCTCTAGGAAAGCTGCTAGCACTGTTAATATGTACATCTGGAAGTTCTTGAAACCTGGTAATGAGGACAGTGGTAAAAACCAAATGAAGAGTCAAAATAAGCAGATCTATAATACAACTTTCAAAAATAGTAGCATGAAACTGGGCGCCTAGGCATGTGACCTGAGTGAATAATACTGCCTCTTCACAACCATAAGAGCTGCAAGCTCAGCTGTTCTGGAAAATCAGGCTGCTTGCTTAAAAATGGATGTAAGAGATTGGCTTTTCCCTGATATTTGGAGCTTTTAATCTGCCTTCTTCAGCCTTCTGACGGCGGAGCTGGCTAAGTACCTTCTGGGTACCGCCGGGTTGCTTACCACGCAGGGTCGTGTGGTAGTGATTTGCTGTTGCTTTCCTCTTTCTGATTTAAGACCCATTTTGGAGAGGACAGATTGAAAACAATGGGTTTAAAATTCAAATTAAACACTAGTTAAGGGAGCAGACACTGAGGAGGGAAAAATGAAGGAAAATGTGGTAGAAATGCAGCATTCCTTGTCTAGGTCAGGCTTTCCGGAGTGGTGCTCAGTGATGGTGGGCTGGTAGGTGCTGGCTTTCCTCTGTCTTCAGCTATGATACTATAACCTTCAAAGACAGAGAGGAGGGGAGGTGTTTCGTACAGCGTGGGTCAGAGTCATGGTCCAAGATCTGTCTGTGGCATGGCTGCCTAGTATTGCAAGTGTATTGTACAATGATATAAAATATGCAGATTGCATTACGTAGGTGTAAAGGGCAAACTTATAACTTATATCATGACTTTTATTTCTTACGACGTTATCTGATTTTAACTGTTGAGTCTGAAGTTTTCAACCTGGTGTCTGGCTTGAGCTGGACTTTTTTTTGTTTACTTTAAAAAAAGTTTGAATATAATTCAGCCATTTCCAGAGTGTGCCTACGTGGAAAAGTTGCTGTGTTTGTTTCCCTCTCTCATGTGCTCTCTCATGTTTTTTTTTTGTTGTTGTTGTGGGTTTTTTTTATTGTTGTTTTTTCTTTTTTTCTTTGGGCAAGTTTCTTTTAATCAGAAGAGTTCGCAGAGTCATTTCATCGAGGGGAAAACCCAGCATCTTCATCCCTTAAAAAGAACACTTAAAATCCAGCAGATAACTTTGAGTTGGAGGCCTCGTTGTACCTTCAAAACTTCCTAGGGTTAACAAGAGTGTGCGTTGAGAGCCGTGCCAGGGCTTGGCTCCTGCTCCGTGTTGGGCTGTTTCTTCTTCTGGCCGTGTTCAATGCCCCAGGTAGGCGGTAGCTGCTGAATTAAAATAATTAATTATATATTTCCGCTTTAAGCGTGCAGTATACATGGGTTTGTGTTTTGTTGCCTGCATGCCCTCCTGGTCAGCCCAGAGGGTTCTCCTGGTGGGTCTTCCTCAGTGTCTCTCCACTTCACAGATACCTGTCAATCCAAACCTGTGTGTGAAAGGTGACTGCAATTTACAGCAGTATCATAATCCGTACATGCAAGGGATTAAAGCAAGGTGGCATTTCCTTATGGTCGTGATCTACCTATAGAATGTAAATAACGTACTTGTAGCACAGGATTTCAAAATTATTTTAATTATGTAATGTCACTTATGAATTGGTCAGAAGTTGATGTAAATGCACTAATTTGCACAGGTTTTAGTGACTGGTGTAAAAATGACTATAAAATGCACATTAAAAGTGGAGGAGGAAATTATTCTAACTTGCATAACAAAGATATAGAGGAAAATCAATACTGCTTTCTGTCATGCAGCTTCTAGCGAGAGGCTTTGGTTACCACTCAACCCTATGTGCTACCAGGGATGCAGATCTGGTTAATTATTGTATTCATTTACAGTGTTTTGGGCTGCTTTTCTGGTGCATGCTGGTCTCTTAATGAAACGTCTCGCAGATACCCCATGGCCCCATACCAGTTCAGAATCTGATCTGCAGTATACAGAATTTACATATATACATATATATATTATACCTATGTACATATACATATTACACAGGTTTTCTGAATGGCAATGGGTGTTTAGGATTATCGATTTTCTCCTTAAAACTCTAAATAATACTTCAAGAATTCCGTTTTAGTTAGATGTAATCACACAGCCCCCCATAATCATTTAAGCAAATGTTTCAGAGAATACCGCACTACATAATTACTCATGGGCAGGGAATAAGCGTATGTGATGGGAAAGCCCCGCTAGTGTTAACGCCTCCTGTAGCACTGCAAAGTCCTGCAGTGACGCGCAGCAAAAAGTTTCCCTCTTATCTGTCAACGGAGGAGGAAAATGCCATTCAGCAGGGATACCCTGCCTTTATTTCCTTCCAGTCTGTTTCCTGACCTCGCCTGTGGGTAGGCTTTTTGGGAAACACGCCTGTTTTGTTTCGAAGAGCTACCTGAGCACCACTGCTGATGATGGACCATCCTCTGAGAGAGCTGGCTCCTGAAGTCTCAGGTAGTTTTGACCGCCTTGTTAGTTAATAGCTGTGGTGTATAGACCATTTACTGACTTATCTAGATTGAGCCCAGATCAAATGATCACATATGGATATACTCAGCAGCTTATTCTACACTTGATTATTAACAATTTTTCTTTAAAAAAAGAACAAGGCTCATCAGGGATAGGTGAAATTGAAATACAGTTGCAGAGGAAAAAGATGCTTTTTAAGACAAATGAACTGTTTCCATATATTCTAAAGCTTTTGAGGTAACTGACTGTGTCTCTTTAGGTTTCTCATCATCTTTGTAGACTACAAAGTAAGATGGAGGAAACAGAAGTAGTATGAGGTTACAAGCAAATCAAGTACTTTAAAAGATGCGCTAGATGTGCTCGCCACATTCCTGCATAAAACTGAAATTATAATGTGAAGGGGAGGGACAGAAACCAACAATATCAAAAAAGAAAAACAAAAAACCCCAATAAAATGAAACGGTTCCTTTCAGAAAACACAGGTATTTCCTTATTCTAGACTTTTTTGTCAGCATCCTTGCAGTGAGGAAGGGAGGAAATCCTAATGGGTTCATTTGAATTTTGAATTGATACTATAGTACTATTCCTATCTTTAACACTTAAACTTCTGTACACTCACACACCTTCCTTCACAACTGCCATAGGTTTTTTTTGCTCTTTGTGTGAATATCTTGCTGAATTGAACTGCTGAATTGAACATTTTAAATGATTTCTGTCACCTTGCCAGTGCTACTGGGTTCTTTCATCTTTTCAAAAATGTGATATTATCTCATTGAGCTAGCATATACAAGCATATAACTTGAGCTAGCATATACAATAAAACTAGTGATATTTTTCTGCCATATGATTAAACTTTGAACAAAACTCTTTGGGGCTTGTGTATGCATGAGCTATAATTCCTGCAGGGAGCTTATGGCCAAGCTTGCAGATGACTGAATTGATTTGTTTTCAGAAGTGCTGAATGGGTAGATACCAAGACTTCCCACCTGGCTCTTGCTTGTCTGACTTTTTTTTTTTTTTTTTTCTCTTTTCTTTTAAATATGATTTTTCTCTAAAATGCAGAGCAGATCCTTGTTAATGTTTTCATCTCTATCTGGGCAAACTCACCAAGGGTGACCTTATAAAAGAACGTTCTCTCATTTCTATGAAGAGAGCTTATCTACTAAGGAAATCACTTGGCTTGAAGAGTTGTGATTGTATTTAAGTAAGATTATATTTAACTGAGATTCTACAGGAGAATTAAAAAAAAATAAATACAAGCTATTCAACTTAAAACTGTAATAAAAATGGTTTGTCAGCAACTGGTGTTTTTTTCATACTGCGAAATATCTGTTTGTTACACTGTTGTCCATCTGTGTAGGTCTGTTGCTCTTAAAGTTCCCTAGTAAAATGAAGAGGATGTTTTTCCCCCTGAAATCAGTATTCTGATGAAATCTGCTGACCAGCATAGGTGAGGGAGTTGATTTTTTCCCCACAGGCATTGTTCCTGCACCCATGTTTTCCTGGCAGTGGATGGTTGGAGGTTGTTACAACACGTGAAAGGGGAAAGAGGGTTTGCGGTAGCGCTGGCTATGGGGAGAGATGGGGGGAACTCTTTAGTACTGGAGAAGTGTGCCAGAGGTGGAGAGGACCTGAACATTTTGTTGTTTTTGTTAGAAGTGCCTTATAGGGAGGAAGCCAAAATCAGCAGTGGGCAAGGTATCTGCTCTCTTCCATGCTTTCTGAAGGAGGAGGAAAAATCAATTATAAGCTCCAGTACATAGGCTTTATAGCCTTTGGACTGAGATGTTCAGTGACATGAAAGCACATCTTTATAAAGTCAGAATGCATTTCTGGTTTGGTCTGTGGTTACCACTAAAGGCTTTATACTAATGCTGTTATTGGGGGCAGCTGCATTATAGCACTACTTACTTATTTATTCACTGTAGTGACAGTTACGTTTCATGTAGCAGCTGCTGAAGCCAAGACTATTCAGCAAGGGCAAAATGTGATAAAACTTCAATGAGGTTTTCTTCTGCAATATTAAGTTTTAATTTTTTGTACAGGAACAAATATTTTTCTACTGCTATTTTCAACTTTTGCCTGTAGCATTATCAAAGAAATTCAGCAGCCACTAGTTAGGAATATCAAATTTACTTTATTACACTTGACTTTCTTGTATGTGTTATCTGTTCTAGATATATAACCAGCTTTGTAAAACCTAAACGCATGAAAGTCATTTTTATGATAGAAACAGCCCACCCCATGTTCTGAACACTTTCAGCTCTTCTCAATTCCTTTTAGTGTAATGAGGGCTTAGCCTCCGGGCAGGGGGAGGAGAAAACCGTAGTGTAGTATACAAATGATTTAGGAAACTCTTAACATATGCAGAAAATGGTATCTGCTCTGGAAGGCTTGTTGAAGGCTTGCTTCTAAATTTTAACTAAGCATTTGATGGGAAAAGGACAAACTCTACCTTGGAGGGTACCCGTGAGATGCTCAGGTTAGTGCAAATGTGACCAGAATGTCTGTAGCTTTAGGGTCTTCATTCTGCTGTTATTCACCTGAGGTTTTTGGTGTAGTCATTTCTGTTTTGCTGGAAACTAGATCAGGCATATCTGTGGGTTGTGGGTTTTTTTTTTTGTGGGTGTGTATTTTTTTGGTGGTGTGTTTTTTTTGTTGTTATTCGTGAGTTTTTATTTTGGTTTTGGTAGTAACTTGTGCTGCTGTGACTGAAAGTCCTGGGCTTGGTTCCTGCTGGCAGCCATGCTCTCGTGAGTGGATCCAATTCGTTTGGTCACCAGTGTAAAAATATGTTTTTGCCTGGGCTGCATTCAGCCTGGCTGGGGAGTCTGCAATGAAGTAGCCAGACATGTGCTTGCACGGGCTCGTGGTGGCTGACTCCAGACGGGCCCGCTCCCTGGTTGTGGTAAAGCTAATGGTGCTGTGGGCCAGTCTGCTTTTGGGAACAGACTCCAGATTAGAGCGTAGACAATTCATTGTCTTTTCCCCATCTGCACGAGGAGTTTGGTTACTGCCCAGCAATGAATGACACTTACAGGAAAAGGTTGTTTGGCCCATTTCTGTGAATGACATGTCGTGTTCTTCACTTTAAAGCTGATACTAACCACTCTATTTGTATTATATACTTATTTTCCTCTCTTAACTCTGGGGGACGGTTTCCATAACTTCTGGTGAACTACCAGCAGTAGACTCTGTAGACAGTAAGCAACTCTTCCAAGATGATAGATGCTGTATGTATAATCAAATCCTACCATGAGTTGCTACCAAAGACTTTTCAGGCTTGCTCACTGTTGAGCCACAGTAGCTCTAAGAGGAAATACCTTTGATTCAGGTTTTGCTGCCCTTCATTAAGGAGGCAGAGTTGATACTTGCATTTTACTCCATGAAAAGCAGTGATGTTTTGTCTTCAGTGCGTATGACATCCATGGGACACCAGTGAAGTCACCAGAGTAAATATTAATGTGCTGGCTCAAGATGTTGCCCTCTCACATCTCATTTTACACGAGCTGTTACATAGCTCTAGTGATGGAAAACAAACTGTTATATTTAACTGTATTTTTAATATACATTAGTAACAGACATATGTTTTATGTGTTTAGCTGTAATTAACACTTTTCCAAATTTATATTATCTAGCTTTCTGCAAATGTTTATTTTTGTACAGCAGACTTAATGTTATATTCACAGAACTGGTCGGAAATTTCTCAACAAAACAAATGTCAGAAAGTGGCAATTTGTTGAAACCAAAACTTTCTTGGGAAATGTGGCATTTTCTACGAAAAACTTTTTTCCAGAACAGTTTTGACATGCCTTCAGTGTGGTTTCTGGTCTGAGGAAGAAAGAGTCTGCTACCCTGGGCTGCGGGAGACTGAAGGCGCTGATACGGGATGTGCCCCGTTTGGCAGAGCAGGGAGTCGATCCTGGTGTATCTCGTCTCTTTGGCTCAGTTACATCTCAATAAGGGAATGCAGAAATCTTAAGTCTCAAACAGATCCCATGTGGGTCTAATCACAGCAAAAATTTATTCAGCATCTGTAAGTAGTAAAAACCCCGTTTGAACTGTTGCTGGTTTTGTGGGACAGCTGGCACCGAGTGCTGCACGCAGAGCTCGCGGGCAGCACTGAGCGCTTGCAACCTGTCTTTGCACGGGGCGGTCCTGGCTGCTCCTTCAGCTCAGCTGCGCTTTGGAAACCAGACCCGGCCTCCGTACGGATCTGCTCCCTGCCAGGACAGTACAGGGATAATTCTGTACGAGAGGGCTTCCTCCGGGCCAGGAGTCAGGAGTGGAATAAACAATGCTGTCTTTTGCCAGTCTCTTTTAAGATACCTGGGGGAAAAGCCTCTCCTCCCCCCAAAAACTCACACTCATTTACTTCCTTTTGAACTTTGGATATCAAACATGAAATGCTGGGCCTGGTTGTCCTCACTCACACTGGTCTCAAAGAGCATAAATTCACAGGAGCTGGTGAGAAGTTTTCCAAGCCCGTTACTCTCCCTAAAGGGTTATAGCATAAAGGGGTACTAAAACATCTTTCTTTGCTCCCCAGCTCGTGATGTGTAAAAGGCAGCTGGCTCTGCTGATTGCTGGCAGGCCCCAAGGAAGGGTTGCATTCAGGGGAGGGTGGGACAGACTCACAAGGATACTCATGAGCCAAAATGCAAGTCTGCATCAAGTAAAACAAGCTCGTGCTTGCAGGGAGTTAGTGACAGAGGTGGTCTAGTTTCCCTTGAGTACATACATTTACCCTCTTTATTTTCTAACACAAAAAGATGCCAAATTCTTTCCCTGTGGAGAAATTTCTTAGAAATAAGTTTGCCCCGTCTCCTCCAACACAAAGTGTTTCTGCAGTGGGGTCCAGTGGAGCCAGAACTTGATGTGGTTGGGCTGCCTGAGGTGTTCAGAAAGGTATTTGTTTCAGAAAGGTATTTCCTTCACCGGACTATGGAGGTAGCGATGCTGCTTTTCATGCTTGCTGAGCTTTCCTTTAGGACTGGAGCTGGCAGTTCCACTTTTCTGATACCACAGGCACATAAAATAACTTTCAGTTTTTTGGATCCCCATGTCTTAGCCATGCTCTGTGCAGCTGCTCTCCTACGTGACAAAGGTAAAGAAAGCATCAGCATCCCACTTCTGGCTCCCCTACTTGTTGCAGAAGTTCCAGTAAATCAGTGCTATATTCTCTGCTTGTATTGCATTTGACTTTTTTCTTTTTTTTCTTTTTTAAACCTCTGAGCTGTGTATCTTTCAAACGGGATGCCACGGTTTCCATCGTTACCTTCCCTACATAGGGTCTGACTTTGAAACACACATTTTCACTACGGTGAAACCATCTGCTACGTGTGGGGAATTAGCAGTACTAGGCATAATGTTTCTTTATAGCTATCTAGAAATGTACCCAAATAGTGCAATATAATCAGGCATAATAAGATTTAAATGCCTGTTTGACGCATAGACCTGCAGTAAGGCCATTTTCACATCATCTTGCATTGGCTTACATTATGTTGTATTGAATTTCATTTCAGGTTTTGTTTGCTGGCATTGTACAGGACCTGCTGTTGTCATCACCTCAGATGCGTGTGTCTTTAATGATAGTGTTCTGAGATTCAGATATAGTTGAATTTACATGAACTGGACAAAGAATGTGATATAAGCTGCCTTGCATTTACTGGACAGTAAAAGCATACGTGTGTGTAGATACAGTAGAGTAGTAAATGTGTTGAAAATCCATACTTAACCTCCCAGGTGGAGCCATATCTAAGGGTTGTCAGGAGTTAGAATAATATTAGTTATAGCTGTTCTTTTCATAAATCCACAGCATTTGTAGGGCTCTGAGCTTGCTGTATACTTCTTTCACAATTGCTATCTATCTTTAAAGGCTTCTGTTTCTTTTCTTTCTTCTTTTTTTTTTTTTTTTTTTCCTCAGCGTGTCTCACATACAAACCAGGGTGCATTCTTTTCATACGGTATTGAATTACACATCTATGGGCATCATACAAAACATTTTTTTCCCCTCCAGTAGTTGGTGGCAATTCTGTGCATTTTCAAGCGTTAGGTCCCTTTAAAATATTTACTAATCCCTAGCCCATCATTTGTAGGTAACTATAATTTGCAGAAGTTAAAATTGAGGCAGAGAGGTTAACTTGCTGCAGATGTCAGTGATATAGCAGTAAAGCATGAATTAATCATTGCAAGCATCCTTGTAGAACCACTAGTGCAGAATCCTGTTAGGTGTCTGAAGCGTGGGGCTTCCCAGCTCCCAAATCCCTAAGTTACGCCACTAATCTTCCTATCTTTCCCTCTGTGTTTTTCCTGTGTCCCTGATGATGACTGTTCATCAAGAGTGATGTATGCTAAGCTGTTAGTTATGTTCCTGTGCTGTCAGAATATAAAAACTACTGATGTTGAAAGACGTGGGGACACCTTTTGCTCCCTCCTTCCTGTTTCTGCTAGCCTAGTTGCAAATTATCAATGTTGAAAGAAGGGAGAATGCATGACTGAAGAAAGAAAACTTCAGATACTAGAAACCTGATAAGCTTCTAATGTCCTTTTGCTTCCTGGCAGGCTATACAGGACCAGAAACCTGTTTTGAACACACTATTTCTAATTTTATCAAATGCTGTTGGCTGAGAAAAAGACTGTTGAGGCCCAAATATTGGTTATAAAATACGCCTTATCTCAGTTTTTGTTCTGGCTGGAGGTGTCCAGAAAAAGTGACTATCTCGCATGGATCCTTGGTGTTCTGTGCAGAATTACAGAGAAATGCGACTCCATTCTCAGCACTCCAGAACGGCAAGCAGGAGTTCTCTCACACCCTTGCCATCACAGATCAGGCCCTCTCCGTACCAGCAGATTGATGTGCTCTCTAACAATGCTTTCCATGTCATAACTAATACATGGTAGGTAAGAACATGAAGAAACCTTCACCAAATCTGCCTGGCTCAAGAAAAATAGATATTGTTGACCTTGGGTTCTGACCCATTTTCCTTCAGTGAAATTATGCTCACAAGAAAAATCGAATCAGGTTTTACTTCCCTTTTATAATGCCTCCCTGCCCCTACTGCAAACACCACGACTTCTAGCTGGAGTGGGATCTTGGCTATGGAGTATTGCAAGTGTTGCAAACGTTCAGCTTGGCACCATGCTGAGTAGTTAGAGAACATTTCTCTCCATCTCTACAAAGAGAGGAAAGAAGTACAAAAATCCAATTGGAATCAGTGTTATTGCTGAGAGGAGTGGAAGGGTTTAAGACTTATAGTTACTAACAGCAAGCTATGTTCATCCGCCATTTATGAAAATGAAGTACTAGGAAAAGAAAGATGGCTTTTGGAAGAATTTCCACAATAATGTATCAAAATACATGTCAAAAATATTTTTATGTCTAGAAGAATGGCCTGAATCAACTTTGTGCTTTCTTTTATTTGAAATCAACAAGAAAAACTGGTCTTGCTTGGCAGGTTCCCACGAAAGAGGAGTACTGCCATCCCTTGAACCTCCAGAAATATTTTTCTCTTCTCTCTTTCTCCAGGCCCTTTAAATACATTCGGGTCTGCATTGGACCTAAGCAGCGTGAAGCACTATGCTTAGCATTTTCAAGGGATCTATGACTTGTAGGTAATGTTGGCTGGGCCACAGCATCATTCAATCCTGCTTTAGTTGTGTCTCTTGGCTGTGAGCTGACGTTACAGCTGGTGAAGGGAAGCTCGGGTACTCGAAATACGTTGCTCCCTAGGGTCCATGTGGACAGCTTTTTGGGAAGGCGGTGCTGTGAACTGGATCAAGTTCACTGGATGGTTTCAAGCCTATTTTGTGCAACGTGCTGAAGGTGCACTCAAGATACTTGGATGCTATTCTCCAGTGACAGATTCAGATGGGTACCCTAGAGCCAGGAGGCTTTTATCTGTTCTCCCTCTCCCACCAGCTTTCCCTGCCCCGTAAGGATCCTCTGCTTTTGCTTCCCTCCTCTGCTTCTGCAGAGCTGAGCCCCGGTGCCGCGGGGAGGGTGGCACACAGCTTCTGGCAATGCAGCTCTTCCAAAGGTGAGCACCAGACTGACTAGAAAGCACCGAATTGTGTATGCCCAGCAATTCCGGGCACTTTGCTTCAATGTTTCAGGACAAAATATATTGCTGAATTACTAAAATTATTTTGTGGTCCTTGGCTGTTTTTTTTTAGGTTGTTTTTTTTTTTTTCCTTCTTTTTTTCCTTGTATTCCTAGTCAGGTGTTCAGTCTAGCAAGGTGATTGGCCACAAAATCCTCACATACTGATCAATATAAATGGTAGTGGTAGCCTGACTGACTGAGGTGTAACCACGTAGATAGAAGAAGGTTGCTGCCAAACACACGTGGCTTTCACAGTATGTGCCAAGAACTCTTTTAGTCCTGCAGCGTCCTACAGCTAAAGTTAGGATGGACAAGACATGAGGGAAAGAAGAGAGGGAACAGAACATTATCCTTGTTGAACAAGATGGAACACTTCTGTTTATTCCTAGAGATACGTAGGTTTGCATTTAGGACTCTTACGAGAAGCGACTGCTAAAGTCAATCCCACTTTCTCCTAGAAAATGGACCGTCTCTTGATGCCAAAGACCCTCTGACAGGGGGTCTGACAGCTATCAAAGCAAGTGAAGCTTGCTGTGTCACACTTTGTGGAAAATAAAATTGGACTCATTTTATCAATCACCTTCTCTAACTTGCTTTTGTGTTGTTTGGTTTTTTTTTTTTTTTTTTCTGCTACACACCCCAGAGGACATGATTGTTATTGGATATATTTGTTTGCCATGTCAGTTGAGTGAAAAGTTTTATTCTGATGCTGTGGCTTGTTTCGAGCCCCTGGTAGTGTTGTGTTCAGCTGAGGCTTCCTTCTGAGCCCGCGGGTGTGTGCATGCACATGTGCAGAAACTGCCCGTGGTTGCCAGGCACAGTGAAAGCTCGCTGTTATTCCTGTCTCATCTCCATGACAGATTTATTTTCTTCTGCACAGTTATGGTGACTCTTGCTCATGTTCTGTCCTTCTCGGTGGCACCAACCTCCCCCTCTGAGGCTGCTCTAATGCAGGCAGTGCCCTGCTCATCAGGTTACAAAACAGGCCAGGGAAAATCTTCTTTGATGCTGGACAGAGGCTGCTGTTGGATTCCTTGACTTTGTTCCCCTGCTGAATAGCTGCTCGAATTTCTTGACCTCTCCCACTTTGCTGCTCCAGAGCATGCCGGCCTTGTCGTCTGGCTTGCGGCATCTCCTGCAGCCATCGCATGTGGGTGCCTTGTGCACCTTGGTCTGCCAGTCCTCTGCTCCCCACAGCCCCTTGGGGAGCTGTGTGACTTGCAAGGCCTCCAGGAGACTTGCAAGTTCAGTTTCCCATGTACTAGATCTATGTATTTATGAGAAAGTAAGTAAACATGCCATGAAATGCTGCTGTGTTCACGTGCAGTCTTAGTGGCTTGCCTGATGTCTTCCTTCCTCCCTGCTGTCGTGTCCAAAATGTTTCCAGTCTCTCTCCAGAGTGGGTCCTGCCTGGCCCCCATCCTGGGGGTGGCAGGACATGCCCGGGTGAAGCAAATGTGTTGTATTTACTTGGTGAAATTCTCTGGCTGCGGGTCTTGCCGGGGTGTTTTTCCCAAGGTTATCCTGGAGTGATGAGGGGAGCCCTGGCGCTCGCTGGAAAGGGAGACAATATAAAAGCGAGGCAGTAATGGTGGCTGGTTAACTGGCTGTCTTGCAGGCAGTGGCTTCTTTTTGTACCCAGTGAACCAAAAGGGAGGCTCAGGACTAGGTCTGCTTTTGAATGCTTATGTACAAGATCTTAAAAATGGAGGCAAAATCCTTTTTAAATAGGGCTCCCTGGCTTCCAATTTAAACAACATCTGAGCTCTGGGAGTCTGTCACAACACAAACCCGGGCTGGTTACTGCAGTCTGATACCAAAACCCACTGAAGCTTTCCTTTCTTAACCAGCCTTTGGGATCTGTCACAGCTACTTTTGGCCAAACTGAAGATGCGCTAGCGGTCTGCATAACAGCACAGTCAGCTGCAGAAGGGACTGTGAAGTGACCAGGTACCCAGTTTAAAGCACTAGATAAAAATGAAACTGCTTAAATAATCCAGAAGGAAAAGAGATTTGACTCCTTGTGTTCACTGATTCTTTGAAAGAAATCCAACTCAAACCAGTTTTGCAGTTTAAAACCACTCATTTAACTCTTTACCTACTCATTTAATGTTTGCTAGTGCATTAAGTGCAGAAATAGTGTTACAAACAATTCTAGCCCTGTTAGCAAATACACACATATTGTCCCAAGAAAGCTCCTTCTCCAAGAATTTTACTTTTAGTGTGCTCTTTCCAGATCCTAGAGTTTCCAATAAGATCCAGACAGTACGTTAGGTCTTGTTTAAATCAAGCTACTTGGTATTTGTCTGTCACTTTATTAACACAAGTTCTTCCCCAAAAGTGCCGCCTGTGCACCCTGAAATATCTAGGGCAGTGCCTGGGCCACCTGGTGCTGCGAATAGTAAATAACAGCCAAGGTAATGGAATTGATTCCTGCTCAATGAAGAGGAGTGAAGGAGTTAAAACTTCTCAAAAATGGCCTGTAGACGGAACTGAACTGTGCCAGTGCCGAGCCTCTGAGATCTATTAGTTTTGACAACCTCGGTTATTCTGGTGCTTCTCATCATCTGCAAAGTTAACAAGGGCTGATAAGAGATGATGAGGCACCACACGGGTTTGTATTTCAGAACTCATAAATATTTCACAATACCATTTTTCTTACAATCAGATACATTAATTTGTCGACTGTAGATGTTGCTGAATATTCACTTGGTGCAGAGGTTTAACAAAGGCACTGCAAGGATAAACACTTTTAAATCAGCAGATAGAAGCCATGGGTTGTGCTGTGTGCTCAGCTGTTACACGTTTTCAAATGCATGTTCTAATTTTACTGAAATTGTTGATTTTTTGACCTCTTTCTTCCTTGAAAATATGTTATGATTCATAGGCAACCCCCTCCTCCAGATGTATTTTTATCCCTTTTTGGTGTGACTTCGTAATTTCATACTAGCGCATCAGATACCCGAGGGTGAATTTAATTTGAAACAAACCTTACTCTTGGCAGAACAATTTTTACGAGGGGATCAAACAATGTAACATACAATTTTCTCAGGCTGCACGTCACCTGGAGATGCCTGCAACTCAAATTAAGTAACGGTGCTCTTTGAAGCAAAAAAATTCTATGAAATATAGTGTGGACAAACTCTCCAAAGTAGCAGTTATTCTTTCTCCTGCTATAATAAGATGGAGCACACAAATATCACTTGATTAACAGCTGCAGTATTAATTTCCCTTTTTGGTTGCTTGACTCACAGCAAGAATCATGTCAATGCAGCAGAGAAGCAATTAAATTGATTTTAATCTTTGTCAGAGAAGATAACATGCCTCTTTCTCTTCTCATTTAAATAATTAAAGTTTCAGCAGGTATTATTTCTGGCTTTAAAGAAATTGGTATCTTAATGTAATAGAATCCTTGTAATTATACACTTAATGGGTCTTAATAAGTTAATCATGGTTTTTCATTTAAAATGTTTTTTTTTTCTTATTAAACTTTTATTTGCTTTGATGGTTATGCTTTTAAGAGGGTAGAAAATATTAAAAAAAAAAAGTTCTAAAAAAAACCCTCACTTTTTTTTCATATTCCTACATGGCCTTTCAAATTCATTTTCAGTGGAATAGTCGGATTTCAACACATGCTTTAAAAATTCTTATCCAGTGAAGCTTTCTGTTATGCTACAGTTAATTATTTTGTTGAAAAAGCTTCATATAATGAGGAAAAACAAATATTCTTTTATCTTTGTTGTAGCGCAAACTCCAATTCAGCTGGAGTACAGCAAATATTTCTTTGTCCCCTTTGATCCAAGCTGTTAGGCAGTATTTGGGGTCCTCCAGGTTATTCCCATTAGGCGGAAAAATGGCTGGTGGAGTCAGGTGTCTCTTTGATGCGATGCGCTGTGCTCACTCGGCGCGCGTGTACAGTCTCGCTCCCCGCACCCGTGAGGAGACGCTGTCTTGCCTTGCAGTCCCAAGCTTGCCTGTTCAAGCAGCACTTTACCCCAAAATCTTTCTCTTGGTAATGACTTGACGTGGCGAACTATATTTGTTTCTTTTGTTTTGAAATTTTTTCCCCCTCCACTTACAGCAGGATTGCCAGCAGTCTTACGTTACTTGATCTGGTTTTCTGGCTGGGAGCGTCTTAACCCTTCTTGCCAAGAAAAAGACTGAGCTGACAGCAGACCACGTTGCTCTGGAGCATGCATGGATGCTCTCCACGCTTCGTAATGACCCACTTCACACTGGAAAACCTGTGAAGCTCGTTTGCCTTTTAAAGGGGACAGATGCCCCAATCTTGTCTGGGGAGGACTGTCCCCGGGGAGACCTGTGGCGCTCAGGCTGGGTCCCAGGGGTCCCCTGGCCCTTCCAGGGGCTAGAGCCAGCCCGTGGAGCCACGGGCAGCTTGTACTTACCTAGAGCAGGTGACTCGCTGGCATGGAGCCGACTTCTGCTTTGGAGTTGCAAGCCATATCTCTTGTGGTTCCTCTTCTAGTGGCGAGGCGAGGGGAAAGGCAAAAATGTCGAGGATGAACTACTTTGCAAGGTTTAGCACAAAGGACTCTAGAAATATTTGGAAAGTGAAGACGGTTCCATCTGGAAATCTTTACATTTTGAGAATTAAAACCATACAAAAAAAAAATAGTGGCAGATCATGTGAAATTGCATTAAAAAATTGTGAATGTCTTCCTGTACAACTAATATACTTCATATTCTATAAACAGAAGTTGAACACTCACGTGCCCTCTGTACGTATTACCAGAAGTTAACAAATTGTGAAATTGATGTTCTCCCATATAGTGGATTTGGTCGTGTTCTCTGAGAATTCCAAGTTGCTCAGTGACCTCAGTGGAAAATATTTTGTTTGTCATTAGCATCATTCAACTTTCTGAGTTTGCACTGAAATCAGTTATACCCTAACTTTTTTTTTAAGGGAATTTTTTTTTCAAGTATAAATTATGGTAGTGATGAGCAACACCACACATAAGCAGCAGGGAGCACACCAGCATCTGATTTATGTCCATGCTCAAGAGCAGCATTGTATTTCTCTTATTTATTACTGTATCATTAGGGTTTTTGTTATGGTTTTTTTCCTTTATCTAGAAAAGTACTTCATATTTGCTCTTTGCTTTGAATAGATATAAAATAATCTCTTCTAAAATACCTTGTTAACACTGCTGTGATTTGGAAGCTGTATTAAACTGACAGTTTTCTTTTTCCTTGGATTTCATTACGGGCAATGCTCAACTGAATTTGGGCAGGGGGTAGACTTAACAGACAGTAGAACTACATAAGTGATGTTCGTGGGGCTTGTGTGTATCCCTCCATCCCAAGATACTCTAGTGGTTCAAAAAAACATCAGGAAAAGCAGAGAAAGGCACTTGGTTGCAGTCTCTCTCCGCCTGGTTCTAATATCTCTGCAAGTAAAGCTACTGCAATGCGATTGCTGGACTCTCAAGATTTACATTGCTTTACTTGGGAAAGGCCTTCACATATCTTTTGAGCTCCAGATATGTCTGTGTCTGTTCTTAGGTATACACGTTCCAGTGATACAAATATATTTTCATAAAGCAAACACATAAATAAAGTCTGCCGTTCTCTTTCGTCTCCAGTTTATGAAGGGAACTGGCAGGTTGGATGGGGGAACTTGTGAAGGAAAAATTTCCTCTTTTCTGTGCGCAAATAACTTGCACATGCTCCACGGCTCGGGCAACACCTCTGTTCTGCATAGGTGCAAAAAAGCTCCTAATTGAACTTAAAATCTGTTTCATGGGTTCTAATATGACCGATTAACTTAGTCTCATCCCCTTTATATCGTTGTGCCATATGGTGTGTGTGCAGGCAGAGATTTAGTCCAAGCAGAAATTTTATAGAAGAGAATTGCAAATGGGGAAGGGAGGAAAAAACAGGGTGGTTAATCAGCAGAGATGGGGTTCTTGATAAATACATACTGTTTACCCTAAATAGGGAAAAGATACGGAACAGATGCTGAGTTCTTTAGCACACTTGGCAGCATAACACACTTGATATCAACAGAAGTATGAACAATGTAAGTGATGTAGCATATAGGAAGGGATACTCTTTAACTAAGAACCAAGTTGGAAGGGTTATTGCTTGTTGCCTTGCCTACCAAGTCATTACTGTGAGCGTTACAGGCAGTCTGCACATAAAAGGTAATACTGTCTGAATGGACTGACATTAGCACTTATTGTCTATATTTTGCTCTTTGTTTTCCCTCTTTCAAAATCTCTGCTCAAAATATGATTGCAATTGCTTTGCTGGTATAAGTTTTTGTAGGACAAATCTACTGTGCCGTGTATTCCCAATTGCATCCTAAGTTTTTGATCAGAAATGTAGAGTATAAACTTTTATCTGAGTGAATTTGGAGACATTATTTTAAGAACAATCTCTTTTGGTCATCCAGGGCTCTTAAATGTCAGCCAGTGGATATTTATCACTAGTAGTACAGTGCCGGAATTTTTTAACGTGTTTAGGCAGCGCCTCTGAACTCTGTTCTTTTTTGTGATCAACACAATTGTGAAGGTTTTCAACTTTACTAAAAAACATGTTGCAGGCTGAGATTTCCTTATTTGTATCACTCTTTCAGTGCCTTTTTACATGTAGGACAAATCCAGAAGCCCCAAACCAGGAACTTGAATTCTTGCTTTCAGTCAAAATTTCCCTAAGTCTGATGTAAAACGGTTTGAGTAGTGAAAACCACATGGTAGCAGACATCATTTCACTGATAGATGGTTTTGTTGTATTTGATGAGGTACAATTAAGAACCAATTTGCAGAAACCCCACACCCTCTGCATAAGGCAGTTGTATAAAACATACTCAGCAAAAATCCGTAGCAAATGCCTTTAATGACTTTCTTTTATGAAAAAATTTACAAACTCGCGTATCATATATAGCAAACCCTCAAATCTTCATCACTGGGTGTGTATGTTAGTAATGCCCTTGGTAGCCATGCATGACACATACTGTTATCAGAATGCAAATGATTTTCAATCATCTTTGTCATTTCACTTATTTGAATATTTTATCTAGGAGTCAGTGATTGAAATCAGCTGGTGTTTCTCTGGAATGAAGCTGTACTACACCTTACAGCTTATCTGTAGTTGAGCTGAACAACCTCTGCAGAAAGACAGATTTTTTTTTTTTTTAATCAAAACAACTTCAGATGTCCTGTTAGTAGCATAGGTTAAAAACATTTCTCAATTGTAGATGCAATAATTTCAGTCTAATAGCAGTGCCTTCATCACCTCTTCAACCCTTCCTCAACTAGTTTTAAGATGTCGTTTGAGAGGTTGACAGGTTTTACAAAAAGGCATATATGGTTTGGCTGCCTGATGACAGGAGGGTAGACTAGATGACCCAGTCAGTCCTTGCCCATCCTACCTTCCCAGCACACTGAGGTTTGGGGTAAATCACGTCTGGCCAAGCAACTCAGCTGGCAGGTAGGTGGCCTTTGCTGAAAGGGTGCCTGGGCTGGGTAGCAGCTCCACAGGTCTCCATTCCAGCGCGCTGTGTGACTCAGGGCATGTGCTTCTTTCCATGTCAAATATTGAAGCATGTCTCATTGGTTCCTAATGTGCTATGCCAGCTAGCTAAGATGGAGCATTTGGGAGCTTAAACCTGAAAAATTCATGGGTTGATATTTCGGGTGTATTTACCTTTTGTGATCTGCAGGATGCTAACAGCTTGTACAGGGCGGAAAGGAAACTGGAATTCCAGGTCTCGATCAGGCTTGTTTTTCGGTGTCTTAGGCCACTGGCAGTACCAAATACTCAGTGGAAAATGTAGCACTAGTAGTACTAATAGTACGAACATAGTTTACAGTACAGTTAATTTGTGTGTTCTGGACTGAGCGTGGCTGCCTTTCTTGTGCCCTCCTTGTGAAATGGCCCGTTCTCAATACTATGAATAGAAAGTGTTTGAAGTAGCAGTGGGAGGATGTAATGTGGTAATAGGTGTGATGGAGGGCAGGCATCTGTTAAAAAAGGCAGAATTGTGGTGGCGGTGCAGAAACCTTTAGGGCACAGTAGTTACAGTAATGGTAAGATGTGAGCCTCTGGGGAAGAAGTAGAGAATATGTACAGACAGTTAGACTTGCTTTTCTCTGCTTTTATATATTTGCATTGTTTTACTAACGGTCACTGTTTTCTTTGCCTTATTTCAAGGTTTTATTTTTTTGTCCTGCAGTGCTTTGGTTGGGTGGTAGGCAGGGTAAAAGTGTGGGCACTTCTTGGGAAAGGATGTATTGGTTGCATAGGAGACTTTTTTGCATGCAGGGCTGCATACAATGGCTGCTTACAATCCAGCAGCTGTACGCACAATGTGATCCACCAAGTTTTGTCTTGTGTTGTCTATGGTTAGAGTAATGGTTTATTCCATGGTTAGGTGACACTCTTGTTCCTGTGAACTTGACCCTCACTTTCATGTTTGGTTTCTGACATGTGACCTCATCAGCATCTGGCCAGTTCTGGTCCTGCTTTCCGTTTGAAACACTTAGCTGTTCAGACTGGCTCCTGTTTCCTTATCTCGCACGTACTTGGGATCCGGTAGCCGCTTTTCATTGTTTGGGGTCTCCCAAGAAGGACTCCACAGCAGCCACTCTGTTAGGATAGGACTCAGCAATTCTAGCACTTTGACTCCCAAAATAGCCCTAGACTCTCCCCAGGTTTGCTGCTTGATCTGACAAAGGCATGCTTGCCTTATCCTTTGGTTACCCCTCTTCAGGGAGAACAGAGCATAAAAGATAGAAAACCCCTTTATCAAATGAATTTCTCGTTCACAAAGCTTAAGTGAGAATGGCGGACTTGCAGGTTTGTGGAAATGTGATCAAGAGTGCGAGCCCTGCTCTGTTTTTACCTTCTTGTGAGTCCTTAGTTAGGTGCATTTCTTCCAGCTTTCCTGTTGTGATGATAGTGGTAAAATGGCTTCTCTTTCACAATGTGCGCATGTAAACCAAATCCTATTTCATTCACTTCTGCAGGGCAATTTTCATGTACCGTCTCCTGATGTGTTCGTACTGTGACAGCAACAGAGCCATAACTGCCAGAGAGTTGATCAAGAACTGTGCTGTGGGTGACTCTCTGCTCCTCCACAGTGAAAGGTAAACCACAACTGGTAATCAGCAAATAGAATGAAATTCTGGATTTGCCAGATACAACCCTAATGCTATTGCAGTAACTTCTGCAGGCTCATTTTGTATGTCACTGTATCCACTTTAAAATGTGTTGCTGCCTTATATCATTGGGAGCACTGTGTGATACAAAATCTTTGAAAAGATTGAAGACAGCTGCACCAGTGCACCTGGCTGACCTCTCTCATTCCATTCATTATATTTGATGTCATATTGTGTCATCTTTTATTCATCTCTTCACTAGTTAACTTTTCCCTCCTTTTTAATTGCTCATTATAAAGAGGTTTTTCCAAACTTGTAATACTTTTTGTTGCACCTCTGTGAACCTACTCTATTTTTGCTATGTGGTTTTTTTCCTTAAATAATTGACCATGAAAGTGTATGGTATCATTGATATAATAGCTCCAGTCGCCTTCTCTCTTATACAACCTAATGGTTATCACTAACGTTAGGAAATGCATCTTCATGATTTCTCCAGGAAGAAGAGGTAAGAGAGAAAGAAAGCAGGAGTTGGGGCATGCAGATACTAACAGAGGAATGGCTTCAACAGAGATAATATTCTTTCTTGCCTTGCTGTCTTTTTATCTAATTATGACATGTTTTTCTGCTGTTTCCTATGATTTTTTGCTGTATGGCTAAAACGAGTCCAAGTGAATCCATTTCTGAGATTTAGCAGGTCGCAGGTGAGAAAACATGGATTAGTCCGAGCTTTCTTCTCAGTCTTGCTCTCTTCTACAGCGCCCCGTGGTCTACACCCGACGCTCCCTTTATCACCAACGCTGTTCCTGCTCAGTGTTTGTTGAGGGGGGCTCCCGTGTAAGGAGGCAGAGGTCTCATCTCTCAC
This sequence comes from Fulmarus glacialis, assembly GCF_000690835.1. Lineage (NCBI taxonomy): Eukaryota > Metazoa > Chordata > Aves > Procellariiformes > Procellariidae > Fulmarus > Fulmarus glacialis. The sequence goes on from NW_009210683.1 coordinate 27,963, forward strand.
TGACTTCTGCTTGACAGATTCTTGATCAGCAAACAGAATGAATTATTGAGAAACAATTGTGACATGCAAGCAAAGCACCCAAAATAAGAGCATTTTATCTTCCTATAAATATGATTTCAACACTTCTAGTTTTGGAAGTCTAATTTAAAAATAATTCAGTGCTTTACTGTTTAATTCTCTTGTGCTGTTGATCTGGGAGACTTCAAAGCTACAACAAAAATAAGGTAATAAAAGCAGACAATGACTTTGGTTATGTATTGTGTATCATAAATATTTGTGTCTCTGACTGGTTTCATTTTAGCTGGCTGAGGAAATATAACTTGCTGAAGGCGGTTACCTTTGTTCGAAGCCAACTGAGACAGCACCAGCACTCAGTAATTACAGCCGTACAGTTTCCAGGAGACTCCTTCTTCACCAGACCTGTCGTCTCATGTCCCCATTTGTAACACTGTTCATTATATTCAACCTGCTGCCGTCACTCTGGAGCTTTCAAAAGGTATTCTGTGGGCTATCATGCTGCAGAATGCGGATAATGAAATAGTTAGACGTGACTTGTATTATAATCGGCTCACCTAACTTTAATTTGGCTTGAAAAGTAGACTTAATAAAAGCAAGAGTGAAAGGCATTTTATGTTTTTAATAAGGAGTCTCATATGGTATTACCTGCTGTTTTTCATTGTGCGTCTCTTCTCATGGTTTCCTTTTGAGGCACCTGACAGAAGAAGAGCAGTGAATGTCTCTTAATCTTAAAGCTTTTTGAAAAACTGCAGTGGTAATCAATGCTACTGATCAGTAATTTCCAACTGCAGTAAGAGTGACTTAAAGTTTTTACATTTACATCTTAGATTTTAAATGGATAATTATTTGTTTGCTGGTGAAGATAGTCCTCTTCATCAAAAACAAAACCAAAAAATCTACACACCCCAGAACAAAACATCTGTTTAATCACTTATTAGCAAATTTGTTTTCAATATCTAATTACAAGCTTGTAAAAATCCCTCTACCCTTGCAGTGTCTCAAGTTGGACTGTAAAGGAGCTAAAGGAGTTTGTGCTGCTCTGTCCTGTGGCAGGACGGAACCACGCTCCACAACGCTTTAGAAATTCCAAGAAGTGTAATGAATGGAGACAAGAGCAAACAACGAAACTGAGACCTGGGTGTGACAAAAGCACTGAAAATAGCTTCCTAATGCGAACCAGAATTCTTTATTGTAGTGCTGTAACCTTTGTTTGACTAGACAGTCATTGCTAAAGGTGATCCATAGCGTAGCTCCAGGGAAGCCCCATCCTTGCTGCTGCAGACCTGGGTCAGCATGTGCACCACAGCACAGGTGAGAGGTGGGATGCAGGTCTGAGGACAAGATATATTGAAGGTGAGGTGGGGAGAGAGCCTCTGTAAGAACTTCTAAATAGAAACTGGATTTCTGAAGTCATATACATAACAGTAATAGCTCAGTTATGAGGAAGAAAAGCCCTGTCCCCCAAATGGGCAGCTGTGCTTTCAGAGGAATAGATTCAATAAATGCAGGCACGACTGATGTGATTGCATGAAATGGGAGCTGGCTGAAAAATACCTGGCTCACTCTGTAAAAAGTGGAAGTACTGTTGGTCAATGGTGCAGAGCACTTTGAGGGGTGGGCAGCTGATTACCTTCTCCTTTGATTAAGGACATCCGTGCTTCGGTGCACACTACTTCCCTGTTCTGTTGTCATTTGTTCTGGATACAGAACCAGAGATGTGCCACCAAAAATGCTACTTTCCAACTCTGACTGTTAAATGATGGTATTCATTTTTCTCCTTGTCACAGTTTGTAATAGTCACATTTCCTGTAAACTTCAGATGTATTTTGCACCTTCTTCTACTTAGCGTTGCCCTAAACTCTACCTGAAAGCTGAAATTGATGGAGCGCTCTGCCGCTCATAATATTAGTTGCTTAAAGTAGACAGTAGCATTACTAACCACTGCCTTGTTTTGACAGTTCTTGATGGATTGGTTCAAGTACTCGTGTCAATACTTTGTTATGTAAATGTCTTTTCAGCTCTGCAAGTAGTATGCAGGCGATGGCTGGATTTCAAGCCTCTTTACCTTTGGGAATGGTATGTGTATGGAAGACAAGTATCTTCTTGATCATGCAAGAAGATCTTGCCTTCATATGTTTATAAATGCCCAGAGAAGGAACTGGAAACATCTGGTGATGGCTTTAGACAAGAGCTAGCCAAAAATATTTAATAAAAATAAATTTAAGAAATATTTTAATTGAATTTATTGCTTGAGAGGAGACCTGGAACGAGAGCCTTGATCATGGTCTTTGGAATCACACTGGCCTCTTTTAGCTCCTCTCCAACCCCTCCACTTGAAAACCTGTTACCTGTCATCCCTTCCCCACTCACAGCCTCCAAGATTTCCTAAACTCCTTTCAGCTGCACTCACACTTGACTACCCGCTGACCTCTTATAATCCTCTGTTGCTCCTTCCTGCCACTCACAACCTATTCTGCAGCCCCAGCAAAACCAGACTTTCCCTTCCCCGCTGAAAAGCCTTGAACTGGCTCAGAGTTAGTCCTTAGGAACTTGGTGGAGCCTAGCCATGCCTTGACAGCCCTTTAACCACTTCCACTTGCTTTGACCTCTCGTTCTCAACTTTGCAATTGTCACGGTTGCAGCAGGCACTGGTCTGTTTTTAATTCTTTTAGCCAGGCAGTGCTTGTGCAGTGTGAAAGGGAATGCTACCTCACTGCATTAAACAATCCAGCTATTCAAAGAAGTATCTGTTCTTCTTTTTAATTACAGGAAATTGAGTAAAGTATGGTTTGTTGTATTATGTACTGACTAGGGGATGTTATAATGTATCTTTTCTACAGCTAAAAACATTTCTATTGAATAGAGTTTCAAGAAAGGTCCCTGCAGTGGGAAATATTCAGTCCATTGAAGTCAGTGACACAAGTCTGGTTGAATTCAGTAGAACCAAGATTCAACCACTGGCTTACAGATCAGATAAAAGATAGCCGTAAAATGGTCCGATCATTTACAGGTTACTCTTCCGCATGTTGCTACAGCTTTATGCTACTTAGGCCAGCTTGGTAAAGCTGTTACTCTACAGCTGTGATTGGCTGCTACGTGCTTCACAGCCAAAAGTGTTGCTGGACCTTTCCACTGGTGATGGTGAATACCTCTGTGGTGTTGCGTAGCCCTATGTTGAAAAGGACAGAATGGTATTGGACTAAATGCTTAGTCTACAGGGAAATGACTTACTGCTTCATACCCTGTGTAGGAGGACTGCTGGACACTGACATGGACATACTTCGTTCTATTTATGGGTTACTCTGAGGTCCGAGTTACTTATGGAAGAACTAATGTTCCCTGGAAATGTCAGTCAGAACTTTTTATTTTAATAACATGCCTCGTTGAATTCAAAACTGGCATTTTATATTGACACTGCGTGAACTGACATGTCATTATACACATGCTAACCTAGATTTATAAAATAATAAAATCATTGTGGTTTAAATTCCCACAAAATATTGATGGAAAAAGTGTTATACACTTATGGGAGTAGTTTACTTGCTAATGTGTTTGCCATTTTTTACTGACCTTATTGTGAATGCAACCTTGCTGCAGGCTCCTGCAAATTGGAGCTCTGCTACAGTATTTCTGTTAATACCTGTATGTTAATACCATACTTACTGGAAGAGCACTCTATTCTTCCTCCCTTGCTTCTGGAATATATTAGCCTAATAATCAAAATGACAGTCTAGAATTATACATCTTTATTTATTGATGTATTTCTTGGTTCTGCTCTGTGGTAAGAGGCATAGTGACTTCATTCAGGCAGTGTATGACACTGACAATTTCTCTCCATTTCAGTGTTCATCTACCTAAAGGCAAAACAGCCCGAATCAAGAAGAAAAAGAATTTTCCTGTATTAGCTATGTTAAAATAAAGCTACGTTAAGGGAACATGAAGTTTGCAAAGGCATGCTTTCAGCTGGGGGAGGAGATTCCAGGATTAAAATGGTCAGTGCCACATGATTTAGGACTTTCATACTCATGCATTACGATACTGCCTTTTGTTACAATTTGCATATTATTTCAGTTGTACAGTAATTCTGTTAATGTTATTTCAGTTTATAATGGTTTTCAACTGTGAGAAAGGTAGGTCTTTCAGGGAATACAGAAGTCTGATTTTTGTATTTCCTAAGCCAGAGAGGGTGGAATGATTGAAGGAAGACAACAGGGGTGGCATTCATTTGGAAGAAGGTGGTGGTTTTTTTGGTGGTATGACATTACGTATCTCCCAGAGGTAAGAACTTAAAACTGGGAATGAGGTCACTTCATGGCAGATCCTCCACTGTAAAGCAATTAAAAATTGGAAAAGAAATTAAACAGCTGCATGGCATTGTTGTCCAACTTGGAAAAAGAACAACGAAGTGATTGACCTTTACTTGAGCTCTTCTAGCTTGAATTGTTCTTCGTATCTTTATTTGACAATGGCATTTGGTGATTTTAGGCTGAAGATGTCTCTGAGTTTTATAGAGTTAAATTCCATAATTTACTGTTGTTGCAACAATGTTATCGTTCTTTTTTTATTAACTCACTGAAACAATCATACTAAAACTATATCTATGACCGGGTGTCAAAGTCTTGATTATGCATGTATATAGAAGACCACATTTTCAGAAGAAGTCACATGCTCACAAATTCCCCCGACTACTGACTTCGTGCTGTTTCCTCTTTCTCTGTTACCCGAACTGTAGCTTGGCTCCCTCCTGGAGGGGGTTTCCTTTGTGTTGGGTACAGACAGCATCATGCTGGTGAGTTGTGTACATCTCTCTGTGTATTGAGGAGGAAAAAACAAAGCGGGGGGGAGGGGGCGGAGAAATGGCTATGTCTGAAAAAGTGACTTGTAATTTTGCCCTTTTTTTTTCAAACTTTATGTAATTTCGGTGTAGGGAACTTGTGTTCCAATACAACAAAGTGGGATGGCAGCTAGAGAAATTATGTAAGAAATTTTTGTAAAGATAATTTATTAGGCTTTACATGAAAAAAAAGTAGCAACAATTTAATAGAAATGTGCCTCTGAGCAAGTAAAATCAAGTCGCCCTGAAATGGTCGTGTCAGATCAAGGGCTGTGAAGAAATACAGATGAGCCGATCAAAGTTGCCTTGGGCAGTATGTATCAGGGTCATTAAAGCCAACTTTCAGATGCAGTAAAGAATTAATTTTC